>NC_060072.1:29192651-29495681 GCF_922984935.1 Meles meles
GTGGCGGCGGGAGAAGTGGAAAGGGGGCAGACATGGCAAGTTTTGCAGAGCTTGCGTACATAGGAAGCGGAGTCCTACAGACGGAGCTGTACTGGCCAAATGCATGAGTCATTCACGGTCATAGGAAATCAGGAGAAGCAACCCACTGAACTGAATTTTATAAAGTTGAGTTTAAAAGGATCAACAGATAACTCAGTGCAAATACCCAAGGGGGGATAGTCCACACACTGGGTATGGGTCATGAGAGTCATTGGAATAGGATTATTTGAAAGGCATCAGCTTAAAAAAAAATCCTAAATCCTATAAAGTGAAAATCCTTCCATGATAAAATGAAAACGATAAAAAATATAGGTTATAAATACAGAGATGTATACATAAAAATATATAGCATATAAACATGTGTTTACATATGCTGTGTCAGTGAAGTCTCACTGTCATTCTGTGGGTTGGTTTGTTTTGGGGTGAAAAAAGGGGGAGAAATCCTTTATTTAAAAATCAGGAAGGAGGGGCACCTGGACAGCTCAGCCTTTAAGCGTCTGCCTTCACCTCAGGTCATAATCCCAGGGTCCTGGGATTGAGCCCCGCATCAGGCTCCCTGCTCAGGGAGAGAGCCGGCTTCCCCCTCTCCCTCTGCCTGCTGTTCCCCCTGTTGTGCTCGCTGTCTCTCTCTCTCTTTCTGTGTCAAATAAATTAAAACAAAACGAAAATTTAAATAAAATCAAGAAAGGAAAACTATGAAAAAATACCTCCCCACACCAAAAGAAAAAAAAGGAGTAAAGGAAGAAAATGAGGCTGCATGTGGTGGAAAGGACTCTTAGATTTCAAAGTCTCTTTCCTTGTTTTGCCTAAATCCAGATGCCTATTATTTATTTGTGATCTAGATTGTTAGACTAGGATTCTCCCTGGTTTTCCCGCCTTTCTTCATGCTCCATTCATCTGCTAGAGCGATCATGACCATGTTAGTTACAATGTTTTGTTTCTCTGCTTAAACACCTCCAGAGGCCCCTCCTTCCTTATCCCAACACTAAAGCCACCTGAGGCCTCATTCCTTCCACCTTTGGCTCCAAGCTCAGTCTGGGGCTCTTGGCATTTTTCAAACCCAGCACTGTGCGTTCAGATCCGTGAAACTTTTCTGGCATTGTTATTTCTGCCTACAAGCCTCCCAAAGTCTCCTAGCAAAATTTTCTTCAGCCTACAATTTCAGATCAGATGCTTCTCTGATTTTCATATTCCAAGAAAATGTTCGGTCCCATGTTGCCCCAGCAGCCAGCCCAGAGTGATGTTGGATTAATAATTTCAGGGGCGCCTGGGTGGCTCAGTGGTTTAAGCTGCTGCCTTCAGCTCAGGTCATGATCTCGGGGTCCTGGGATCGAGTCCCGCGTCGGGCTCTCTGCTTGGCGGGGAGCCTGCTTCCTCCTCTCTCTCTCTCTCTGCCTGCCTCTCTCCCTACTTGTGATCTCTATCTGTCAAATAAATAAATAAAATCTTTAAAAAAAAAATAATTTCAGCTAACTCTTTGTGCTCCTGGGAGCCTGCCGGGACTGATTCCTTTGAAGATATTCCATAAAATTAAGCAACCAAACATGGAATAACTCTAGGTTGGTTGGTTGGTTTGCTTTGAGCGAAAATATTAGGATGCTTATAAATTTAAAGCCCTATCTTTGTTAATATCAAAGTAAATTTAATGGAAACCTGCCTTGAGTGTATATGAAATCTACTGAATCGTAACTAGCATTTTTTTGCATTTCGTACCCCCTAGATCAGTGCAGACATGAAGTAGGTCATGAGGAATAGCAGCTTCAACAAATATTTGCTGCAGACAAGGGTCTGCTTTAATATATGTCTATTGTGACAAAGATGACAAAGAATGGCCTTTCAGTCAGCCCTTCCTTATTATATATACACCACCAGATTATAAACATTGTCCATAAGGTATATTTGAATTTCAATGACAACTACATGGATATGAATTTATAAAAATAATAACAGCGTTTAGTTTGATTCCTTTTGGGGCACGACTCAATATGCACTTTCAGAAGCACAAATTGAACTTTCAGTTATTACTCAGTGGGTGTGATCTTAAAGCCAGTTGGCTGTCTTTCAACTGAGTTCTCTAAACCGATAAAAGGGTTTACTTATGAAGACACAGCACAGGCAAGGAAACTTTGAGAGCTTCAAGCTATTAAAATTACATTTCGCTGTTGTCGTTTTATTTTTTTTAAGATTTTATTTACTTATTTGAGAGAGAGAAAGAGAGAGAGAACATGGTCGGGGAAGCGCAGAGGGAAAGGTTGAAGCATGCTCCCCATTTAGTGGGGAGCCAGACATGGGCTCCCTATCCTAGGACCCTGAGATCATGACCTGAGCCAAAAGGCTTGACTGACTGAGCCACCCAGGCACCCCTCACTTTTGTCCTTTTAAAAATTTCTGGAGGCGCCTGGGTGGTTCAGTGTGTTAAAGCCTCTGCCTTGGGCTCAGGTCGTGATCCTAGGGTCCTGGGATGGAGCCCCGCATCAGGTTCTCTGCTCAGCAGGGAGCCTGCTTCCTCCTCTCTCTCTGCCTGCCTCTCTGCCTACTTGTGATCTCTGTCAAATAAATAAATAAAATCTTTAAAAATTTCTGTAAGATCTAGCATCTACCATCCCGTAGCAGAGTCAACGCAACTCTCCAGGCTTTACCCCCAAGCAAGAGTTTTATGCTCTAGGCAAATTATAATGCAAATATGCATTAAAAATTGTTGAGTTACTGAGGACAATTTATATTTTGTACTTTCTAAGAATTTTTCCAAGATAGTTTTGTTCCTGTTGTTACAGAACTAGGCAAATTTAAATAATTTAATGGCTTGAGGAAATAAACTTTCCAAAAAGCAAGGTAATTAAAATGTTGCCCAGTCTTGAAGAAATTTTGGTAGGTGCATTATTTCGGCATTGGAAAAATTCACAACTTCAGACCTTAATGGAAATTCTGCTTCGTCTTTCCTTCAGACCCGCCCACCCTCTGCCCTGTCGAAAAGTGTTTCCATTCAACCCCATCGTAACAGTTGCTTTTGTTTCATACTGTTTGTCCACCTCAATTCTTTTGTCACTCCCGTTATGTAGATAAGCAACTCCAATCATACCTTTGCTACTTAACGAACCCATTCCCCACGGACTCATCCCACCTTATTTCTTTTCTCCCCAATGCATGACGGGTAAGTAAATAAATAAATATATATATATTGATAAGTAAGCAAATAAATCTTTCTCCTCAAACTGTTTGGAACCCTTTATCACCTTTACCTGTCTTGCAGAAGATAAATACTTCGAATCTGCCATGCCTTTATCTTTTTCCTAATGCCAAACTGGAAGGTATGGCACAGTCAATTCTCTCTTTACTTCAGACTGCTACTTTTAAGGACATTTTAAAGTATCATGTTAAATAGTATATACTTATCAGAAAAAATCCATCTCATTTCTCTGTATCACTCTTAGAATCACTCTTGGTGCTGTTCCTTCACTTACGTGTCTCTCCTTCAGCTTGTTCATGGCATTAATCTTACCTGCCCAAGCACCCAATTTCCTTAAGATGACGTACCCCATGCAGAATTATTGTCTTGTGGCTCATCATGCTGGAAGTAACCATTAAAAGGTGCCATATCTCCTCTGAGATCTCTAATGCTGCACCTTCTCTCTTCAGCCGTAGGTTACTTCCATAGGTAACTTTCAGTTTCATACTCCCACTCACCTGCTCTGCAGCCTAATAAGCAAAAATATAATTAAAGCATTTAGAATTCTATAACAGTGGTTTCTACAGCAGTAACCCTTTTCCTCTCTTACTAAGCTTTTGGCTTTATTACTTCAGTACTCACACCATCAAGGCCCTCATCTTCCTGAAACTTGTCAATTCCAAATCAGAATTCCTTCCTAGGAGCCACTGCCTAAGTTCCCTAACAAGCCCACAGAGTAATCCTTAGGAAAGATACAGAACCATGGGGAACGAAACAATTACAGAGTCTTACTTTCCATTTTTGGCTGGCCTTTGCCACTGTCTGGTGCTCTGATTATTCATGTATAATTAATTCCCCAGTGAATTTTCCATACTTCCTCGTCTATGTCTGCTGAAGGTTTACGGGAAGTCCTCAATCCCATGATTCCTTCAATCCGTATAACTGGCATTTAGATTTATTTTATAGAGATGAGTCTATTTTCATAAGCAATCAACACTAAGCCCTGAGACGCTAACACTCTATGAAACTGGAGGAAGCTGGGGCTGAAAAACAATCCACACCAGAAGATTCTAACACATGCAAGAGTGGGACAAAAAAGTTACAACCAGTGCAGTCCATGAAGGCAAAGAGCTTGAGAAATTTCTGGTCCAAGATTAAGGGAATAGAAGTATTCTAGGTCATCAGTACAAGGAAGGAGATTCAGTAAGGTCAAATAGATCCACCTTGAGGGACCTAGTGAGAATCTGAAAGCCTTAGAAAAGGGATCTGAAATAAAATCTTGGGAATAGCAAAATGAGGCTTCAGAACTCAGCTCCAAAGAAAGTGAATGTGTTACTAAGCCTAGCCCGAGACATAGGGCTCCAAAGCTAGAATGATCTTGATGCCAAATAATGTCTTCTGAGGTCAGGAGTCTAGATCTAAACCACTCGCAGGACACAGAGGGTGAACTAGGTCCACAGTAAGATAGAAATAATTCTGTGGTGGGAGCCGATAGGAATGGTAATAAGATTGAAGAAGTGAAGAGAATCAAGTCAGTAGCATTTTAGCATGGATTCTTTTATTCCTTCCCCCCCATATCTTTGCATCAACATGTATTTGTATCTTTTTCAAAATGTTCTTCAGATTCACAAGAGAAAATTCTTCCAAATAAAACTGGTTTGGTTGGTTGGTTTTTCAGACAAGGCATTTGATGTTGAAGAGTTCATGGAGGATTTCCTGAAATATTTTAATTTTCTCTGTTTAAGAGCTGTGTCTTAGACCAGTGTGGACTCATTATGATTTCAGTTATCCATGCATATAGTATTTTAAGGGTCTTATGACCAAGAGGAAGACACAGTATTATGATATGGTCATTTTACTGATGTAGGATGGAAAGATGGTCTCAATTTAGATTCATGGAATAGCGCTTATCCTGAGAGAACTCATGAGATCCTCTTTGTGTTTGACTTCTAATACTTGATATTCACTTGGATTAGAATATCAAAATCCCTCTGCATAACTAGAGAGGCTTGTTGGAAGCTCACGAATAGGAAAAAAAAATAAAAATTATAGGATGTCCCTGTGTCTCTAGCAACTAAGGCTGCAAAAACCAGTCAACTAATCTTTTATTTGTAAAACCCACAAGATTTTATTAAGAAAAATAAAGGTAACATCACCTGGATTATAAACCACACCTTTCTACTTTCTTCACTGCTGTTTCTAGCAGCCTCATATGAGTTCCTGACTTTCTACCTTCAATTTCCTCTAGACTGCCTTTCTAAAAAAAATTAAATAAAAGTCCATTTATTGTTTCTTTGTTTACTTGACTGTGCTTCCATTTTTTTTCTTTTTTTTTTTAAAGGTTTTATTTATTTATTTGACAGACAGAGATCACAAGTAGGCAGAGAGGCAGGCAGAGAGAGAGGAGGAAGCAGGCTCCCTGCTGAGCAGAGAGCCCAATGTGGGGCTGATCCTAGGACCCTGAGATCATGACTGTGCTTCCATTTTAACTCTCTCCTTCCTCTTTCCTGGCAACTTTTAGGTCAAGTAAGTATTTGTCATTCGTAGACAATCTTGAAGAAATCATACTAAGTCATTTCAACCTCTATCTTAAATATAAAAGATGTGGGCTAATGAAACATAAAGGTCTTTAATTCTAAAAGTATGTTTTTAAAGATTTGCTTTAAAAATTCTAGAGAATTTTTATAACTGAAAACCTACATAAGAGATAAGTTGGTTAAACTTCCTTCTTTATAAAAGAAATTAATTATTGTTTAGGATATAGTATGTGATTGAACAATATTTTATCTCATTAATTTATATTTTCTCAATTCATAACATCAATATGTAATATATGAGCAAGTCAATAGGATCAGTAGCCACTATTTTTAAGAAAATGAAGCATAATTCTGTTAATATATATAGTGTATTACCGTTCTAGCAATATTACAATTTTTTTCAAGGTATTTGGCATTTAATAGACCTAGTAATTGCTGCACTAAAACTTCAATTTGAGAAATGTGGGCATGTACTGTACACATCAATTATGATAGCAGTAGGTATAAGGTATTTTGATGTACTTACTCCTTAACTGGGTAGAACAGAGAACTAAAGAAAGTAAAAAATATCCAACATGTACACAACACTTACTACGTGTTCAGGTATATATATATATATATATATATATATATATATACACACACACACACACACACATATACGTATACAGACGTATACATATTAGTATATGTATGTATATACACAAGTATTAGTATACAAGTATTAGTATATGTATGTATATACAATATACAAGTATTAGTATATGTATGTATATACACACACATATATATACGTATACATACACGTATACATACGTACGTACTTATGTACTTATGTACGTACGTATGTATACATACATATGTACGTATGTATACGTGTATGTATACGTATATATATGTGTGTGTGATACATACGTATGTATGTATACGTGTATGTATACGTATATATATGTGTGTGTGATACATACGTATGTGTATATATATATATATATATATATATGCCCGAACACGTAGTAAGTGTTGTGTACATGTTGCCACCTATGATTCTGATGGGAAGATACAAACTTTCCCTTATTTCCAGATAGAAAGTTCCAGGAGGGAAAGTAGTCAGGCTAGCTTGATCTCTGTGGCCAAGAAAATGTGAATATGAATGGCTAGGTTCAGTCACCTGATAAGTCTTTACCAGGCAGTGATCCGTCCCACTAATACCATATCAAGATAGGTATTAATTTTAAAAATAGCAATCCTTGAAGTAAATCCCAGAGTGGGCTAATGAGAATTGAGAACTCTGAGAAATGACCTTACCCCATTCTATTGTTTTTGTTTTGTTTTATTTGTTTGTTTCTGGGGAGTGTCCCTCAAACCCAAATTTTGAGAGCCAAAGAGAAACCCAAACAGGTTCCTTGAGTTCTCAGTTAATTCAGTTGACACAGTTCTTTGGTCTGGCCCCAGGAGTTCTTGTGGCCCCAAATCTTTCATGGCCTCAAAGAATAAGGTTAGTAGAGTGTACATGCCTCTAAATCTACTGAGAGAGAGGAGAAGGAAAGATTTTTGGAATGCCTTATGAGTGTTTTTCACCTTCTGATGTTTTCAGGATAAAGAGAAGAGTTATATTTTCCCCGATTTCCTTAGACATCAGATTTATGTTTCCTTGAGTGGAAAATGATAAAAAGACAGATTTTTATTACAGGATGCTTAGGTCTTACACATTTTATTATTTATATATTATACAGTTTACTGAATTCTGTTTGCTCAAGAATGCTGTGCTTATGAAATGAGATAATTATGTAAAGAACTTAGAGCATAAGAAAAACGTCACTATAGGTCCTTTTCTTTCCTGTAAGATTAGAAATGGATAGAGAAAGGATCAGTCATCAGCATTCCTTTCCAGTTTCTAATCTGATGTATGTCATCTCCACATACTTGTTCCCAAAGTTTTCAAAAACAGTAAGTCCAACATGATGGCAAGGTCAGTGGTTTACAAAATATGGTTTCCCAGATTAGCGTCATTACCTGGGCACTTAGAAATGCAAATTCTGGGGCCTGATCCTCAGACCAATTAACTGAATCAGAAACTCTGGGGAGGTGGGATCCCAGTAACATTTAACAGACCCTCCAGGTGATGCCCATATATATTGACCTTAAAAAACACTACCGAGAGACTTTTTCTCTCCCTTTTGCAGGGCCTCCTTACCAGGCCTTAGTGATAAAGGACGGCATTCTTTACTAATTAGTATCAAACAGAAATTTATACCAGAGAGTTAACAATCAATCCCATATGATTCTCCTCTCAAACATAGAAAGGATCATAAGCTCTTCAACGTAATTGGGGAACTATTTCTTGGCTTAGATATTTTGGCTTGCCAACAACACTCTGATTTGACATCAGTGATATCAGTACTATGTTCCCTGCATTTTGCTTATGGTATAAGGTGCTTATCCCTTTGAGGACTGCTATGGTCTACTTCAGTGGCTGTTTTGTAAATTCAAGGGTATTATTTTCACAGTTTGATTTCTTATAGGGTGAAGCTCCCAAAGTTTGTCCTTGCACTGCCCATGTAAAATATAAACACTAAGATAGCGGAATAAGTTATTAAGGGACATTTTTGGTGACTACTCTGGGCAATTTTCAAAAGAATGTCCTGTGAAGGTGCTATTCATTGTTTTCTGACAATATGTCTCTAGTGCATTATTCTTAAATATTTGATTGACTTATAGGCTGGAAATCTCCTAGTGAGATGCCATGTTTTTGTACCAACCAGTTGGATCATCACTCATTAAAAACTAGTGTATGCCTTTCCATTGATACAGGGTACACAGCTTATACTCAGTATACCACAAAGCCCCATGGTAGACATGCAAGCCTTGTTGATTCAGGTAGGGATAGTTTTGTTATAATCGTTGAAGTTATGCATCATTATGCATTTACTCTTTAGTTTTTTTTGTTTTTTTTTAATTTATTTATTTATTTTTATTTGTTTATTTACAGCATAACAGTGTTCATTGTTTTGGCATCACACCCAGTGCTCCATGCAGTACGTGCCCTCCCTATTACCCACCACCTGGTTCCTCAACCTCCCACCCCCCCCCCCACCGCCCCTTCAAAACCCTCTGGTTGTTTTTCAGAGTCCATAGTCTCTCATGGTTCATCTCCCCTTCCAGTTTCCCTCAACTCCCTCTCCTCTCCATCTCCCCATGTCCTCCATGTTCTTTGTTATGCTCCACAAATAAGTGAGACCATATGATACTTGACTCTCTCTGCTTGACTTATTTCGCTCAGCATAATTTCTTCCAGTCCCGTCCATGTTGCTACAAAAGTTGGGTATTCATCCTTTCTGATGGAGGCATAATACTCCATCGTGTATATGGACCACCTCTTCCTTATCCATTCATCTGTTGAAGGGCATCTTGGTTCTTTCCACAGTTTGGTGACCGTAGCCATTGCTGCAATAAACATTGGGGTACAGATGGCCCTTCATTTCACTACATCTGTATCTTTGGGGTAAATACCCAGCAGTGCAATTGCAGGGTCACAGGGAAGCTCTATTCTTAATTTCTTCAGGAATCTCCACACTGTTCTCCAAAGTGGCTGCACTAACTTGCATTCCCACCAACAGTGTAAGAGGGTTCCCCTTTCTCCACATCCTCTCCAACACACGTTGTTTCCTGTCTTGCTAATTTTGGCCATTCTAACTGGTGTCAGGTGGTATCTCAATGTGGTTTTAATTTGAATCTCCCTGATGGCTAGTGATGATGAACATTTTTTCATGTGTCTGATAGCCATTTGTATGTCTTCGTTGGAGAAGTGTCTGTTCATATCTTCTGCCCATTTTTTGATAGGATTATCTGTTTTGTGTGTGTTGAGTTTGAGAAGTTCTTTATAGATCCTGGATATCAACCTTTTGTCTGTACTGTCATTTGCAAATATCTTCTCCCATTCCGTGGGTTGCCTTTTTGTTTTGTTGACTGTTTCCTTTGCTGTGCAGAAGCTTTTGATCTTGATGAAGTCCCAAAAGTTCATTTTTGCTTTTGTTTCCTTGGCCTTTGGAGACATATCTTGAAAGAAGTTGCTGTGACTGATATCGAAGAGGTTACTGCCTATGTTCTCCTCTAGGATTCTGATAGATTCCTGTCTCACGTTGAGGTCTTTTTTCCATTTCGAGTTTATCTTTGTGTACGGTGTAAGAGAATGGTTGAGTTTCATTCTTCTACATATCGCTGTCCAGTTTTCCCAGCACCATTTATTGAAGAGACTGTCTTTTTTCCACTGAATATTTTTTCCTGTTTTGTCGAAGATTATTTGACCATAGAGTTGAGGGTCCATATCTGGGCTCTCCACTCTGTTCCACTGGTCTATGTGTCTGTTTTTATGCCAGTACCACGCTGTCTTGGTGATCACAGCTTCGTAGTAAAGCTTGAAATCGGGTAACGTGATGCCGCCAGTTTTGTTTTTGTTTTTCAACATTTCCTTAGCAATTCGGGGTCTCTTCTGATTCCATACAAATTTTAGGATTATTTGCTCCAGCTCTTTGAAAAATATCGGTGGAATTTTGATCGGAATGGCATTAAAAGTATAGATTGCTCTAGGCAGTATAGACATTTTAACAATGTTTATTCTTCCAATCCAAGAGCATGGAACAGTCTTCCATCTTTTTGTGTCTTCTTCAATTTCTTTCATGAGTGTTCTGTAGTTCCTCGAGTACTCTTTAGTTTTTAGAGTGAATCCATACTTAGTCACGTTAAGTATCTTAGTAGCCTGACAATTTGCAGATAAGTAGTTTAACAACGTATACTTTTCTGTTGTAAAGGATAAGCATCAGCCTCATACTTACATTAGGTCTATATGACAAGGTCTACCTATATCCAGTTATTTGGGCTGCAAATAATACTCAGCTGAGTCACTCCAAGAAAACTTTGAAGTAGAACATAGGACTCCATTTTCCAATGTCTTAGCTAGATGTCACAGTGTTTTTATTGCCTCATTCAAAAATATGTGCTTCAAAGTTCCTTTCAATTGTGAACTTGGGGTCTAGAAACCCCTGTTGATATACTGTCTATGAAACCAGCTTTTGAGCACTGAATTGTTTTCCGGGTAATGATTACAGAGCTAAAGGAATGCTGTGAGGAAGCATCCCATGGGAAAACTTGGAGGTGGGATGGGTTTGGGAGTATACCAGACACACACTTGGGTGCAGGCGATTTGAAGTCTGACAATGCTGACAGAGGGCGAGTGCTGTGTATGGCGTTCCTCTCAAGTGAACACCATGTAGGCAGTCTTCTCATGAGGACTTTGCTCCCACACAGCTCCTGTCATTCAGACGATGCTTCATTCCTTGGAAACTTCTGGGCCTCAGCTTTACTCATCTGTGTTCTCTAAGCTCAGGGCTCCCAGCATTCAGGCTTTCCTGAAGCCTCTTCCTTTCTTCCCAGACAGTTTTGGCATCTTATACAAACTCCTTTTTTATCCCTTCATACAAAATCTCTCTTCTGTCCTTTTGCCTCTTTTTGGACAGTAAAGTGGATCCTGTTTACCTGTTCCAACTTGAACTGCAACTATTATTAACAACAAAACTGCCTCCTCCACTCCACTAGAGGGCAGTGAAAGCTTAGTCTTCCTAAAGACCATTGTTTGGTATCCTGTGGATAGTCCTGGGGCTGTCCGGTGGCTTTAATCAGCTGTCTTGGGTTTGAAAATAGGTGAGGAAGAGGGTGTTCAAGAGTAGGAATCAGATGCAATATAAACTTCCATTTTATTTGAAGAAACACTTTGTTCCTGAAATCTAGTGGATAGACTTTCCTACCTGCAACCAGCGTGAACAAAGGAAGCTACAGATGGCCTGGGTGTGCTATCAAAGGATTCTGAGTGCACCATATGAAAACTTCAGCCCGGTGCTACTTAGATATTGGTTGGAGCACCCTCCCTGACCACGGTCTCCCCTAAAAGAAACTGTCTCTGTCACCACACCAGGTGCCGAGTTGTCACCTAGGTAACAAACAGTCCCTTGACTCCAGGCTGACCAGGCAACAGTGACCTCTGTGGCCTGACTTGAAGAGATGACCAGGCTTGTCTGATTCCTACTTCTGTAAACTTAAATTTGGAATAAGAAATACATGAAATGTTTTCCAGTTACTCATCAGAGTTTAAGGTGAAAGTTATGATACAGAGAAAAGGCCTAGGGAAGCCATGATGGACCAACGGACGTTCCAAGGAAGTGGAAGATGGGGGGCAGCTGATGTGGTGTGGAGAAGCAGATGCCACCTGGGGAGGGAGGAGAAAACAGGAGACTTAAGTGATGGGAGCTTCCCATGGGTTTCCACTTACCAGGTGTGTGTATCTTTATGTAGTAAGACATGTACTCTCAACCGAATTTGATTTTAAGGACTCAGCATCTTTTTTATATATTTTAAATAGTCATTTGATCCTTTTTGGGTTATTCTATGCCAGGTTTCTCTTGTTCCTCATAGTTTTCACAACCTTATCCTGCCAAAGCCCTTCCCTCAATAATTAGAGCGAAAACTTTTGAAGTGTCCTTTCTTACTGCTTCCAACGTATTACTCTGATGATGGATGGACTTGCCAAATGGTCTTTCTGTAGAAGTCTGAAAGACACTGTTTTTTTACCAAGAAGATCGGGAATTTGGTTGATTTATTATAAGATGATCCTCTTAACTGGTAATTCCCCTACTGTGAATCTCTTAGCTCCTTTTTCTCTTTGTTTCTGGCTCCTAGACTGATCTGATCTCTCTCTCTCTCTCTCTCTCTCTCCTTTATAATTTTGAAATTGTTTTAATTGAAATATATTTGGCATAAAACATGGTGCAAATGTAAGGTATACAACATGTCTATCTGATGCCTTTATATTTTATAATATGTCTGCCATTGTAGTGACAATTTACACTTCTATTGTATCACATAATTATCATGTGTTTTTAGTGATTGGAATAATTAAGATCTAGTGGTCTTCTCTTTAAGGCTGGCTTCCTCTGAGAAGTCCATCCGCAATCTAACTGTCTTCTCAGGTCTTTCCTGAACTAGTCCAAGTGTTTTAGGCTCTTGTTTCAGCCAACTTATTTCCAGAGGAAGAGAGATTAATTTACTTGTTCCTGCAGGTTCAAGATTAACACTGTATACTTACTTCCTTTAACTTTGAATATACTAGCAAAGTTCAGGATGGATTCATCCCCTGGACATTCCTCTGTGCCCTTCAAAATACTTTGACCTCTAGTAAGAAGAAACCATAGACAGTCTGTACCCAGATGTATGTCATAACTTCTCTATATCCTTTATCCTAGGACCCTAGCCTGCAAGAGTCAATCTTCCTCAATGAATAGAGATCTTAAAGTAAAATATCATTGCAAGTCACCACACAATTCGATTCTTCTTGGCCCTGATTATATTGTATCCATCGTATCTGCCTTTTAGGATTCCTTTCATTGAACACTGAGATAGAACCATATGTTGTGTATTTGGCTCCTTTTATTTTGATGCCTTATAGTATCAGTGGTATAATATGAAAAATAGGTCTCTAATTGCTAGAGGGTGCCATGGTAAAAACATGAGGAAGCTCATATTGAGATACAGAATAGTTTACATGATAAGCAGAGCTTCTAGTCAGGGGTTAATTGAGAAGGAACCAGTAATTTGAAATAAATTAATTTGAATTTAGAGCAGCAAATGATCTTTGGACCATCTGCAAATCTACAGTATGGGATTTCCTTCTTTAGTAACACATTATTCTAAAAAGAATGCTACCTGCCCTTTTTTAACAGCTCTTTAACTGATTTTTTATATTCACTTTCTTGCCCCATGATCCACTTACCAACATGATGTGTTGTTTTTTACCAAACTACTAGAGGTGATCAAGTCAGTTCAGTTTTCAGAAGCTTGTGGGGGCTTTCCATTGTCAAGCAAGACTATCACACATATTTAAGGCCATTTAACCGTCTAGATTGATCTACCCTCTAGATTGTGTCCACCAATTCTTTTTAAAATGCAAACCTCACCTTAGACTACCAACCCAAGTTAACCCTTTAGTGACTGCCAGCACGTACTGAGTAGTGAAGCTGAGCCCAACATGCATACATTGGGAACAACTGTTCCCAACCTAAACTGCCTGAGGATCACCTAACAAAGAAGCTTTTCATGATGATCCTTTGTCTGGAATATTCTTTTTCTTGTTGGATAATTTCTTTTCATTCCTCAATACCTAGCTGAGGATGACTCCACACTATGTTTTCTTTATTACTTCGATGTGGCAAAACGATGTGTATCTTCCTCCTCAAAACTGAAATTTTGAAATTTCTTATCTTTGTGTCCCCAGCAGAGCTTTGTGTCCAGTGTATTATATGCTTCACTGAAGGACTTATGCTGGAGACAGAGAGAAAAGAGAGCGTTTAGCTGTCAACCCTTTCGGGGATTAACTCAGCTGCAGAAAGCCACCTTGGCCAAAGTCATGCCCCTTTCAGGGTTCCTCATTCAATGAATATTTAATAAAGGACATAGAAGTCTGGCTATTTGCTTCAATTTGGGACAACTCTAAAGGCCAGTCTGGCTTTAGAGGTTCCTGTAGAATTGCCTAGGCTTGTTGCTGGACACGCAATGCTCCTTGAGTTTTCTTTCAACCTTATCCTTCTTCCTTGCCTTCCCTTTCTCAGGTGTTGATATCAAGGCACTGCCTAATGATCTGCATGGAACCTTTCATCTCAGACTCTACTTACTGAGGCACTCAACCTGTAACTGGTATCAAGAGTGATCCAAGGAAGAAGGAGATACCTAGGAGTTTCGCACCCTAACACTGGTATTTGTTGGGCACAGATAGCCTCTGGCCCAAAGTGATAGTCTAACATCTTTCAAAACTTCCACTGGTGTGAATTAGAGTGGCATACTAGTATAGTAGTAGAAGGGAATAAATGTATTAGCTGGTGCATTTTGTCAATAGTTTGAGAAATATGGGGAAAACAGTTAATTATAAGGTCCGTGAAACTGAGTGGCTCTTTCTAAGTTAAATTGACTCTCTAGAAAATGATAACAAGCTGAGAGTGATTAATCACCAACTGAAAGCTAATATGAAAGTCAGAGGGCCATCTTGGTGGCATACATAAAAGCTCTCATTTCCTGTAAAAGGAAGGCAGGAACACTGAAAGCCAGACTAGAGACTTAATCATTAGAATCATCAGAATAACTGAGCTAAAAGAATGTTTCAACTCTCACACAAGGCAAGTCTGCCAATAAGTTCAGGGCCTTTATTAAAAAATAATGGTATCATAACATTGGGAGAGGGACATCTGCCTTGATCCTCTGATGAAATATTGAATCCCAACATTCATCTGGTATCTTGGAGCCAGTATAAATGACCCACCACTCCCTAACAAAAGCTAGATCTCCCCACTTTCTTGAAGACAATGTAGAGTCTCTTCTACAATAGACATTTTCCCTTTCTTCTAGCTGTACCCCTACCTTCCCTTTAGCCACTAAGTCTGTTATTAGTGTTAAGTAACAGAATAGCCCAGAATGGGACGTTTTGAGCCCAAGAAAAGAAGCTTCCTAAAGAAGCTTCAAGACCTAGAAGCTAGACAGTATACGTGGGAAGTGGGTTTTGGGGCTATTTGATCACAGGAGCTAGAAGATGAAGACTGATAAGAGAGAGTTTATGATTTGGGAACATTTGCCCAAGATATTGTATTTAACACTATGAAGAAAACCCCAGATATATGGTGCAAATTCCTTATTATGATGGCTCCTGGACACATGACCAAAGTGTTATACTAAGTGAAGTTGAGTGTTAGACTTGCCATAGCAGATGGTATAAGAAGGGTTTAAAATGTTCAGGGAAGTGGGTACTTGCTGCCTCCTGACAGCGCAAGGTGGGGCGGGGAAGAATGAGACACAAGTCAGCTGTAAGAGAAAGGGAGCAGGGGTTGACCGTAGAAAAGACTGTCACCCCAATGACCAACAAAGAAGCTGGAGTAGATTACATGTTGACCGTGAGTCTTGTAGATACGTAAGAAGAAAGGCAAAATATGTCTGGTCACGTAGTACATGAGCCATAGTGAGCAAGCCCAAATGAAAGGATTGTCTCCCCTTGCCCAGAGGAGATAATGGAAAAATAAAGCAGGCGGCATTCTGCCCTGAGCCAGCCGGGTATCCCCAGCTGCTCGGCTTCAAGGACGTATACCATCTTCTCCCCCAGAAGCCTGTTGCCAGTTCATGTTTTTCTTAAAGCTATATCTAAGCATGCTTGGTAAATAGTATGATTTCTCATAGGTTATATTTTAAGCAGTACGTTGTTCTGAGGGACAGTTACAGGTATGGAAAGATGGAAATACAATGCACAGCTTCAAGACCCTACAGATGATTACCAATGCCCAGAGGATAGACATTTTACCATGATCATATACAATAATCTAGTAACAAAGGAACCAGAATAACACAGAAGTTTAGTGGTCATTATCTCATGACTGTAGGAAAACCAGATACAAAGCCAGGATCACTTTCAGAAATGGGAATGATAAAACGCCAAACAAAGGAACCAGGTGGTAGCACCAAAAGCCCCTGGAGATTCAATTATTATAATGAGTGACAAGATCAGAGGATCAGAGACAGAGCCTGACCTACAGAGTGTTGTGGAAAAGGTCGATAGAATATGGAGTTCCTAAGAGAGAAACAGATGGTACTACTACTCAATTCATGCATAATCAGGAGGCGAAGGGTTGCTGTTCCAGTGGCAGTAATAACTCCTTGCTGTATTATGTTTTTATTGCTGATGTAAAGAATTAACACAAACTTAGGAGTTTAAAACAACACGAATTATTTCATAGGTCTGTGGGTCTGAACTCTGGGTACAGTGAGACTCTGCTAGGTCTTTTGCTTAGAGTCTCAAAAGACTCAAATCAAGAGGTTGACAGGGCTTCGTTCCTTTCTAGAGGCTCCAGGGAAGAATCTGTTTCCAGACTCATTCAGATTGTTGACCAAATCCAGTCCTTCATGGTTATGGGAATGAGGTTGTCATTTGTTTGCTGGCTGTCAGCTGGATGTCTTTCTTAGCTCCTAAAGGCCATTCTCTTGTTCCTTCATGTGAGGTCCTACACCTCAGAGACAGGAGCAGTTCACTGAATCCTTATTCCATTTGGAATCTCTTATACTCTCCTTTGTCTGCATCTTTCTTTCCTTCTTCATGCACATCTCTGTGACTCTGTCTAAGAATGTTCTCTGCTTGTGTGATTACACTGAGACTTCCCAGATAATCCAAGATAACCTCCTGATTTTAAAGGCCAGCTCCATAACTCAATTACATTGGTAATGTCCCTTTTCCATGGAATATAACATGTTCACATGTTCCAGGAGTGGAACCTGGTGGGTTCATTCTATTTTTCACACTTCCCAATCTCTGTATCTAAACCAATTTTCAGAACCAACCCTATTGATTGAAGAGGTGGTTCCTAGGAGGAAATATCTTGCAATACCTGGATAAATGAGCACAGTAAAGATTTTCTCATCTGGTCCCAAAGGTAACTATGGCTATTTACTCCAGTGACTGTGTACTGGGGAAAGGGCAATGCTCAGACACTTGGAGGACTATTGAACATGGCAATCATGGTCCCCCTAGTTGAGTGTGGGCATATGTGGTCAGGGCATAAATGGAGTTCTGGCCAAGATCCAGCCCACGGTGTGTCCACTGAGTCCATAGACACATAAAGGGTTATTTTCTCACTCTCCGAGTGTATAATTGGGATGGATGTACTTGGTAATTAGGATGATTCTCACAGCAAGTCCTGGTCCTTTGGGGTAGGAGCTATCATAGTGGGAAAGGCCAAGGAGAACCCTCTGAAATTTCCTCTCTCCAATACTGTAAATAAAAAAAATAATGTATCTCTAGGCACATGGTGGCCTCAGAGCCTCAGCCAAAATGTAGTAAATTGTTTGATAAGTAACTAGCACAAGTTTCCACGTATCATTAAATCAAATCAGGGTTAGGTTTAGGTTAAAAAGTAGGAGTGAGCCTCTTAGAGCACTGGAGAATCCTGCAGAAGGCACTGCTGAAGCTCCAGCTTACCTGTGTACGGAGTCCATGGAATGCCCTAATAATCATCATGTACCCAAACTCTCAGTGTCTACCTCCCAGGCAAACCAACCTGTTACATATATTCTAGCTACTCAACCAACATTGTTGACATGCATATAACTAAAGTTCCTTCGTAATATCATGCTACTGTGCTCTGTACTGAGCATTATGCCCTACTCCTCCGTATGCATTCCTCCCAGAACAGTTTAAGCAATCAGGGCTGGTCCCCTGGGTAACTAGGGGCCAGCTCTTTCATAGCCTTCACAATGTATTCTGAATCTATCACCCTTCTCTAAGCCACAGTTCCTTTCTCTGTAATTCTGCCCTAGCCTCTTATCTCTACTTCTGCATTTGCCCCTATAATTGATTATCTGCAAGCAGAGTGATCTTTTTTCGAAATGTAAATCAGATCCCAACACTCTTCTCTTCAAAACCATTCTGTGCCTCCCTTAGAACAAAACCCAGCATCCTTACCAGAGCTTATAGGACATTTCATGACCTGCTTTACTCGCTAACTTTCTAATTCAGTTCCTTACATACTCTTTTTCTTATTCTGTTCTAGCCACTTTGCCTTCCACAGAGTTTCTTGAACATGCCAAGCTCATTCCTGACTCAGAGCTTTGGATTTGTTGTTCTCTGTGTATAGAAACAGATTTCCTCAGATATTCACATGGTTCCCTCCCTCAGTTCACTCAGGTGTCTACCTAAAAGTCGTGTCCTCAGAGATTCTTTCTTTGCCCACCCAACCTGAAACTTCTCCTTTAAGATGTAACTGTTCTTCCTTCTCTCTGACTCTACTGTGTTTTTGTTCATAGAAGTTGTCATAATCTGACATTATATGTTTTGATAATTTGTGTACTTTTGGTTTCCCCAACTGGAATATAAACTCTGAGGGGAAGGACTTCATTTAGTTTAATGCTATAGTATTTAAAAACACCTAGAACAGTGGTTGGTAGTGTTAGATGGGCTCCCTAATTATTTGCTAAGGAAATTAGCTATTCAGCAAGTGGTTCAAATTTGGTCAATGACATGTGAGGGGACATATATTTTGTGTCTTCTGAGGAAGGTTCATCATTCCTACAATAAACCTATAGGAAGAGGCAAGATTCTTTTCTTCCTCTGGATGTGGTTGAAAACATGAGACTGAAACTTGCCTCAGCTACCTTTGAATCAGCCCGAGGAAGGAGCTACTGCAAAGACTGAAGGATGTGAAGAAGTAAAAAGAACTTGGGTCCTCAGTGATCTCAGTGAACTGCTGACTTAGTTCTATTGAAGCCATCCATCCCTTCTAGGGATGTGTAATTGCTTATGCCATTATTCTTAAGGATATTATTTCATTCATGATTTCATTCCTCCAGCCAAGAGCAATCTGGCTGGTCCATGTACCTCTTCTATGCCTTCCTACAACACAGTTCCATACACCTGACTCTTCAGATATGTTAAGATTCCAGCTGTCCAGCTAACTGTTCATCTTTGCTTTTGCTTAACTATTTCTCCAATCCTGGCTTCTACACATGTAAAATTCTACTTAGCTTTAACACTTCCTCTTACGTAGTCTAGTTCAGAAGTTTCCTTCCCTTTCATGCTTTCTCTCACTGCTGCATTACAATCACTGCAATAACCTTTTAACTCATTACTTTTTTTCTTCCTGGCTCTTATTAATTCAAGTTTCATACTACAGTTATTTCTCTCCAATCTTACCTTCATTCGTTCAGTTAGCCATTTATTCATTCACCAATTTTTATTGAGCATTATGGCCAGACTTCAGCCATATATCAATAAATAAAACATACAAAAATTTCTGCTCTAATAGAGCCTACATTCTTGTTGGTGAGGATAAGAATATACATTCAATAAATATATTAATTAAATAGTACATCATGCAATACATAGTTTGAGGAAAAAAATAACACAATAGCGGGGTGGACCAGGGTATATGTGGGGGGGTGTTGCAATTTTAAAAAGGGGTAGTTTAAAAAAAATAAAATAAAATAAAAAAGGGGTAGTTCATAGAAGTGGTTCAGGGAGGAGGTTCAGCTCATTTGCAAGGTGACACAGGAGAAAAGAGTTGAATGAGTTGAAGCAGTGAGCCATCTACCTAGGAGAGAAGTACCCTCATGAATCTGAGGAATAGCAAGAAACTTTATGCCCAGTACAGTAGTAAAATAAAGAACACCTCTTCAGCTCTTCATCTTGTCCTGAGAACCCAGCACAGTCACTCAACTACGAACTTTCAGTAAGTGATTGCTGAAAGGGCATTTTGTATCAACTAGTTGTTTTTATTGATTGAATTAAAGATCATTTGCATCAAGAATTAAAGCAGCCCTTATTTAACATTTTAATAGCATGCAGTATGGGTCAGTTTTTTGTTTGTTTGTTTGTTTGTTTGTTTACCACTTAGGGAACTTTCCTGAGATAATTACAGGTCCAGTGTTTAGACTTGCATACTTTAATCTTAACTTATCCCACCTCAGCATTAGCCCCAGATGTCAGATACATCATCTTGAAACTAGCAGGTATCACAATTCTACTTAGAGGAAAAATAAGCCAAGTTGCAAGATGAATGACCCAGAGATCCTCCCTTTGCTGATGCATTGACTTTTGCTCTTGCTCTGGACTGACATACTGCTGTTCATATTAAAGATTTTGTCCTGGCCACTCCAGGTCCATGGTAACATTAATCATCAAGTGTGCGTTTTGGTGTAAGTTCAACTCAGCTTCCACTGAGTCACCATAGCATGGTCATTGCTTTCGCCCACTCTGTTTCAATAACATCACTCTAGGCATCTGGCCAAGAACTAGATTATCTTTTATCATTGCCTCAGAGAGCCCTTTATCATTCCCATTTCCTATTGTGAGGAGTGGAACAGAGCTACCTGCCAAGATATGTCTCCAGGACTATCCACTCCACCCAAGACAATCCAAGCCTAGGTGATTAAGACTGCCTCATAAGTCTGGGCATCTGCACTTGAGCCTCATTTCCTGTAAGTCAGGGTTACCTCAATCCATCAAGGATAGTTTAATCATTTTTAGCCCAAAGTATTTGGATCCCCGTTCATGTTTTTCTATGAATATGTATATACCCTTATGAATTACCCATTACACTTCCTTTTTTTTTTTTTTTCAGGAAAAATGGCTGCCTGGTTGCTTTACATCCTCATAATTAGAGAAATCATTCAAGAAATTCTCAAAACCAAAGATCTGTTTCAAGGTGCTTTGCTCTCACCAAGCTGAACAGAGAAGTTAGACATCTTTAAGTGGCAGCTATTCTAGTTAAATCACACTCGTTAAAATGGTTTATTTTGTATATTGGCCATTTCTATATGTATTCTAATTAAACTTTTAAAAAACTAATTCATGGGAAATATATTTTGATTACTATAATTGGTAAGCTTGTCAAGAAGAAAACAGAAAAATGTGTGTTTGAAAGAAGTTGTATGAAATGATTATATTTGTAAGAAGTTGTATGTATTATTATGAAGGAACTAAATCATAATCACATTTAAAATCATTATTTCTATAAAGTTAAGCTCAGATGTTCCACTCCTGACTATCAGGGCCCAGGGACAGGAATAGCCAATAAAACTTCATGTTAAAGTCACTCTGTCTTGATAGGCATGCTGGTGTTATCATCAGATACATTATGCTGGTTGCAGGAGAGTTTATTATAGTAAGATATAAATTCTATAGCTTGTTTTAACTTTTTAGCACAACTCTTAAATATAGAGGACTGATAAATCTACATATAGACCTAGATGGTATGCAGAGATATGTGCATATATGTATTTAGGTTTTCTATCAACAGTTCTGAATAATGAACCCATGACTACATGTTCTAAGGTACAGATATGCATTTGTGAACAAGACAAAGCACATTCCCACAGAGCTTCTATTCCACTCAGAAAGAAAGACAACAAATATATAAACAAATCATGTAAAAACGATGAACGGGAAGGATGTTACTTAGTTAATATGGTCAGAGAAGTTCTGTAAGGAGGTAACACTTGAATTCAGACCTAAATTTTGAAAAGAATTCAGTCATGTGGATGATTTCCAGAAAGAATGATTTCAAAATGGAAAAAGCAAATGATACAGAATGCAGTTATAGATGTCATTGCACTGAGGAAGCTTCAACTGGTTTCAAATTCAGTAAGTATGCAGTCATATTTAACCTTAGCTCCGTCTTTCAAGAAAAATGAATCCTTAGGCTATGATTACAAAATCCCCCATAAAACCTATCACTGTCACTTTCCACTGTGGTTTTATAGCAGATACTATTTTGAATGTCTGGTTGATCCAATTGCTACCCTCTATGGCCTCCGCAGAGGTGATCATTTGACACAGTTCTGGCCAATAGAACATAAAAAAAACAAAAACAAAAACTGAATGGGGCTTCCTAGAAGCTTTTTGCTTTTCTGAGCAAATGGCTTTTGCTCATTTGCAGTTATAGATATCTATCAGGTGAGGCACATAAGAAAAAGCCAAGTGAATCATGGAGATTCTGGATGCTACTAAGCTGGGGAACAATCACCGTTAGTGGTCAATGTCCAGATTTCATATTATGTGTAAATAAATCTTTATTCAGACTGTTATTATTTGCATGTTCTCTTACTTTGAGCTGAGGCATTCCTAACTGATATAAGCATGTATTGTGCTCTGACCTTGATCATATTCTTCATGCCTTCTATTCTTTCTTCCTTGCTATGCTCCCACTTCAATGAAAAAATTTCTTCTTCAGTGAAGGGGAACTAAAATCTTGGAGAAAAAATTTAACTTTATGTTTTTTATGCATACTCAGGTTTGATGCTTAGTACTATTTTGTTATCAATGTTTTAAAATTTTTACTTATTGAAACATTTCCTTCATATTGATTTCTACAAAGAAAAAAATAAGATCACTTATTTTAGATATTTTTCATAAATGAAACATTAATTAACTCTTAGAACTGAAACATATAAATTATCATCTTCCAAAATTTTATGGATTATAAAATCAGAGCTAGGAAATCCCTTCTCTAGAGTTCATGAAGTGATGCCTTAGATGGGGTTTCTCGTGTCTCTTGATAATTCTGTTTTCACACAAATTGTTTAAGAAAGATGACTGAGTCTTGAAAGGGAAGAAGGAAGTGAGTCATTCTTTCTTTACCTGAAGAGAATAAATAAGTCACTGAATTTAGCATCTTGATTTGTTTTCCCAAAGCATTGACTTTCTTATTTTTTATATGTATATTAGAAAATAAAGCCAAATAGCCAATTATATTAACATTTCCTTTACCTGTTAAATTATTTTTTAAAGATTTGAAAAATTTCCCAGTTTTATCAAATTTAATTATTTTATATGTCTTCTTTTTGGAAATTATTGTTAATAAAGGTTACTAAAACAAAACATTTTAAGCATATTTCTGCATTCCAAGTTTGTTAGATAAAGTAAGAGGAGACCCAATGGTGAAAGAATAATGCATTGGTGAGTCAGAAATACGAAGGTCAGGCTCTTTTTTTTTTTTTTTTAACAACCTCAGACAAATGGTTTCACCCTTTTAAACTTGTGTTACCCATGATCATTTATTTGTCTTCTACCACCTGTACTCATCTAATGACATTAATTTTGAACCTAGAGGAACTCAATGCCTCTGTAGAAGAAAAAGATATATATTTATATGACATAGTCACTTCTTTTAGGCATTTTATAATCTGAGTGATTATACAGTTGAGTGAATAAATAAAGTATATGTAAAGCAGTCTATGTTATATTTTATGAGTGGTACTTGCTAAAATAACTATAGGACATCATAAAGATCTTTTTCAGGTAGGTGATCAGGAAAAATTTCACAAAAGAAGTATGTTTTGGGCTTTGGCCTTGATGTGTTTGAAAGCATTGGGAGCATGGATTCTAGAGTAAGACTTTTTCTGTTCAATTCAGCTCATCTGGAATGTATGCCTACTTATTTGCAGACATAATGATACCTATTTTAGAGGGCTGGTGAAAGCTTGAAGAATTTTGTATATGGAAAATCTTAGAACAGTGTGCCTTATGTTGTATGTGCTTAAAAATGTTAACCAGCATTTTAACAGGAGGAGAGATATGAGAGGTAGGGTGAGCACCCTGAACAAGAGGAACCACAAGAGTAGGTATCATTAGGAAGACTCTGTTGACTTACTGTGGTAGTTTCCTAAGGCTGCTTTGACTCATTAGACAAACTGGGTGACCTACATCGAGAAACACTTTTTCATAGTCCTGGAGGCCATAAGTCTGATATCAAGGTGTCAGTAGGGTCACACCCCATCCAAAGGATTTAGGGGAAAACCCTTTCTTCCTTCTTCCAGGTTCTGATGGCTCCTGATGTTTCCTGGTTTGGATAATTCCAACCTCTGCCTCCATCTTCACAAGGCTTTCTCCCATGTTTTATCCCTGTCTCTTCTTTGATAGGAACACTTGTTATTGGATTTAGGGCCACTCTAGTGCAGGATGACCTCATCTTGAGATCCTTAATTACATCTGCAAAAGACCATTTTTCCAAATAAGGTCACTTTCACAGATTCCGAGTAGACCTATCTTTTAAGGGGTTGCCATTCAGCCAAATACACCCACTTATAGAAATTTAAAAATATATACAGGGGCCTTTAGAATAGAGCTAGAAAAGTAAGAAGTGGCTTCCAATAAGTGGACACAAGGTTAATAATTTTGTAGACATTGGAAATCTATTGAAAACTTGAGGGACAAGATGAGGGTTGCAATTTGGAAAGATTAAGCTGGTGGCAGGGTGCAGAATTTGCTGAATAGGGAAGAAAGGAAGATATGTGTAAGGAAGCTCACAAGGAGTTAAGACTTGGTCCAGGGTCATGACTCTGGAAATTAGAAAAAATATTTTGAGGCAAAAATTTAAGGACTTTGGTGAAAAATTGGTTTGAAGTGGTTAATATGGGAAAACATAAGGGATCCTCTCAGATTTAAGAGTTGGTTACTCAGAAAATACTCATAGCATTTTCAAAAGGAAAATTAAGCCCAGAGAGGGAACTATGGTGAGAAGTGATTCACATTTTTGTGAGGCATATTGAATTTGTGTTTGGGATTCAGGACTATAACCCAGAAAAGAATAACTTGAGATAGAGATTTAAGAATCATTTTATAATTAAGATTCATGAAACAATGAGATTAGATAATGTTCCTCAGAAAGTTTATAGCCAAAGGCTTTGAGAAACTTTGTTCAGAGGTAGTCCTTAAAATGCCATATATGGTAATGTTATTTGGGAACCTGGCTAACAAAAGAGAGAAACTGTAATTTAAGTCTTATCCAACCATTCTGCCAAAACTCATCCATATAAGATAAGACAAATATAACAACTTGCCTCCCTATTCCATCTTTATTAAACAAATGGCCTAACTTCAATCAGCTATAATGACTCCAGTGACTATGGTATCTGGTCATCTCAGCAAAAGCTCAGCAAAAGCATTCTGTCAACATTTGGGGTCATTTCAATCCATCATCTTGATAAACGTCAAGCTCGGCCAAAAAAAAAATTTTTTTCTGTTCTCTTCACCAACATACTTGCTTTCTCCTTCTTGCAGATCAAAAATATTGATTTGCCATACTAATATGACAGCTGATACGAACTTTAGAACATCTTTCAGTATTAATAGTACAGGGATATGCTTTGCCAATAGAGTAATATTTCTTTTATTAAAGAAAATCTACTCTTGTATTTACTACATTGTTGTCTAAGAGCTGCATTAGAAATTTTTTTAAAAAGTTATAATCTATTGGGGCGCCTGGGTGGCTCAGTGGGTTAAAGCCTCTGCCTTCAGCTCAGGTCATGATCCCAGGGTCCTGGGATCGAGCCCCACATCGGGCTCTCCACTCAGCAGGGAGCCTGCTTCCTCCTCTGTCTCTGCCTGCCTCTCTGCCTCCTTGTCTGTCAAATAAGTAAATAAAATCTTTAAAAAAAAAGTTATAATATATAGAAAGGAAAGCCATCAGCAAATAATAAATAACAAATAATATATAGTACATTACTAACTAAAGCAATGCCATTGGGTTGGCAGAATAGGGGACACGAAAGTCGAAGGAAGTTTAGCAAAAAGAGGTAGAGGTGCAAGAAAATCTGCAGGATGGACATTTAACAGGCACATAGTCAGAAAGGACTGTCTCTATATTAGCGTTTCTCAAAGTGATTTTTGGGGGGACCACTAGGGCTTGATGAAAAAGTAGATATCTGGACCCTAATTCTGAAGATCGTTATTCTTTTTCTGAGAGATTCCTGTTTGTTCTGCCACTGTGGAAACATTACTCTAAAAGCCCTTTAGGAGAAGCCAGTGAAGAGCCCTGGGCTAACCAACAGCCGGGAGTGGCCTGAAATAGGCAGTGAGAGCTGGGCTGCCTCTCCTGCCCTCAGGTTATTCTCCACTGAGGGAGTGGCTCAGCCTGATGGGAAGCAGAATCTCCTTTCAGGCTGCAGTCACCCTAAAAAAAAGGTTAAATGAGCTTTACCTCCAAAGCCAACCAACTGATCCTAATACGGCTCTCCAATTCCCCACAGCTCATCTGAAGTCTGAAATTCCTTCAGTAAATGAAATTCTTTAACCCTTGCCGATCACAAAGAGATAGGGAACTGTTTAAAATGAATATGTCTTCTCTGTGGAGACCAACTGCTGTCAAAGCATGAGTTAGATTGTGTGTTGTGTGAAATGAAGAAAAATAAGCTTACATTTTGATAGAGAGACCTGGAAGACAACAGATGACTAACTTACTAAATAGGGGGGGAAATGGGCATTAGGAAGAGACATAGGTTCCACTTTGGAATTTTATGCTGTAGAAAGGATGTTGATTCTTCTGCACTCTCTGGTCCCCATCCTATGAAGTGGAGGTTTTTTTCACCCATTATCAGGGGTACCACAAGGATTAAATGTGACAGTGTTGTCCTGGCATACTCTAGGTGTTCAATGAAAAAAAAAATTTGGGGGGCATCTGGGTGGCTCAGTGGGTTAAGCCGCTGCCTTCGGCTCAGGTCATGATCTCAGGGTCCTGGGATCGAGTCCCACATCGGGCTCTCTGCTCAGCAGCGAGCCTGCTTCCTCTCTCTCTCTCTGCCTGCCTCTCTGTCTACTTGTGATCTCTCTCTGTCAAATAAATAAATAAAAATCTTTTAAAAAAAATTTTTTTTTTCTTTCCTTGACTTGAGAAATGTTCTATCCTTAAAAGGGGGCAAATTATTTAGAAAGTAGAGAAGAATACCATGTAATCGCAGTTTAAAGTCTTCACATTTTGCTCAAGATATGCCATGCAAATGCAACATGAAAAATGGCAGGTGGAGAGGCACTGACTGAAACTTTAAATATAACCTACTCCCATGCATGAGCATCGTGACCTGGTTCTTGTGTGTCACCCAGCAGGAGATATGGGATAGCCACTTTTAGAATGAAGGTCCTGACTCAAGCTTCAAGCATTTTACTTTTTTTTTTTTAAAGATTTATTTATTTATTTATTTGACAGACAGAGATCACAAGCAGGCAGAAAGGCAGGCAGAGAGAGAGGAGGAAGCAGGCTCTCTGCTGAGCAGAGAGCCGGATGCGGGGCTCAATCCCAGGACCCTGGAATCATGACCTGAGCCGAAAGCAGAGGCCTTAACCCACTGAGCCACCCAGGTGCCCCTTTACTTTTTTTTTTAATTTATTTTTAAGTCAGCGTGAGGTTTGAACCATGACCCTGAGGCCAAGAATCACATGCTCTACTGACTGAGCCAAGCAGGTTCCCTCTAACACAAGCATTTTAAAGGCCCGTCTCACCATTTTTTCTTTTTTTTTAAACTCCTGTCCCACTAACTTTTTGATCCTTGGATTTCTAAATCATGCTTCTCATCTAGAATATCAGACCAGGTGACTCTTTTTTACCCAAATGCCTTGAATTCCTTGTGCCCTTCCCTCAGTTTTACAACCACTCTCTCCATTCTCATGGTTAGAGGGGGTTTATTGATTTCAAATGAAATGCTTTACAAACCAAAGGTCCTACAATTCTGTGAAAAATGGAATCTTGGCAACAAATGAGTTGGGTTTTTTTCCTTAGATTTTTAAAGCCTGAACTATTTGTCTCACATGCTTTACAGTTTACTTTTAATAAGGCTGGTTTTATGGGAAGAAAGTTTTGATCCAGAGGTATCTCTATTAAACTGGTCGAGATGCCCAGTTTTTGCCTTTGCCCGCAGCCAAGTGCAGTATTTGAAATAAAATGTTTCAACCACTGGAGGTCATTAAATCCCATAAAAGTTTTAAAAGGGTTTAGTTGTTTGCAAATATAATACATCAAAATGTCCAAAATATATTTAAGAGTATTTTCTTGAGTTGTTCTTGTATGTAGTTGGCCATAATTTAAAATGAATGTAATGGTCAATCACTGGGCAACTTTAACTATAAAGGAGAAGGCATAGTGTTATGAGAGTTTACAATAAGGAACACTGATCTACTTCTGGGAATTTTACAAGTCCTCTCAAGAAAGTGTTGATTGAATAGAAATCTGAAATATGAGTCAACTCCTATACAGGGTTGGGCTTTTCTGTAGAGAATAAGCCACATGGACATAGTCCCGAGGTGGGAAGGAGCATGGTACATGCTAATTGATCTGAAGGAAGTTGGACAGAGGAATAATAACAGTGCTGACCGGGAAAAGATAGGTAAGAAGAACTTACCTTTGTAAGTTTCTTTGTAAGTTTATCTTTGTAAGGCACAAGATACATTTTGGTCTTTCTCTTAACACTTTGGTCACTGAAAGGTTTCAAGCAGGAAATAAGATGTGAGCATATTTTTATTTTTAAAATGTTACTCTACGGTACTGAAAGAAGATTGATTGGAAGGGCAAAAGTAGACCGAGGGAGACTAAGTAAGGAGTCTTTGCAAGGTCCATGAGCTAGCATGAAGTCCAGACTGAAATTATCGGGTAGTGATAACATCCATACTTTGAATGCTGAGAAGTGAATGACTTTTAAATACATTTATAATATAATTTGAATTCAAAATCAATTGGAGGAATGAGAGATAGATATTTCAATGACAACACTCAAGTTTTGGCTTCTAGCTTGCTCCTCTGATGGATGGATAAGGATTTTGACTCTTGTATACACATAAGGATATATAGCTCAATGATACATAGGTAGATAGGTTTTGCATTTGGGTAGTACTTACCCAAACTTGCTAGCAGAAAGGAACATAATATAAGCTTGTATAGGTGAACTTTGTAGCTTAGGATTGGGAATCTTCTCTTCTGGTCATAAGGAGCTGACATTCCATTCAGCAAGTGCAAGAGGATATAAAAAATCATAGTATGGTTAAATAATATGTTTCTGCCTTTTGTGGTTCTTACCAATCACAACATCTATGACCAGCAGTTCCTTTTACCCATCAGTCTCAACAAAATATATTCAAAGTTCAAACCAACACTTGCGTCAGTGAGGCAGGGTAAGATAATAATTAGCATATGGATTTTAGGACACTTATTACTGATATACAAATCCCTGTTTTGACATTAGGACTTTGGACAATTTATAAACTTCTTTGTATGGCTATTTTCTATTAAAAATTGTAAAGAAAATACTATAATGAAACTTACTTCATGGAGTTGTTGAGAGAAATAAATGAGGTAATCTGTGTAAAGTGCTTAAGAAAACGGCTTACATTAGACCTACTGGTCGCTACTCTTCTACTCGGTGTTCTGACCATATTAACAGTCTTGTACATGACACTAAGATCTAGACCATAGATATTGTTTTAGAATATATCCAGCTACACTAAGCAGAGCTGAAGGAGGACAAATTTTCAGAGTGGAATTTATGATATCCATTTTGGGCATATTTATTTTTAGCTGACTGTGAGGCATCCAAGTGAATATTGTGAGACGTCTGTGAGATATATTGTCTGGCATTTGGAAGAGATCTGGGATAGTGATAGAAATTAATGATAACAATACAAAGGGAAAAGGAAGCCACCGATGTGGATGAACTCACTCCTGGAGGAAGTATACAATGATGTTGCACTTTGTGTTTCCTAGGAAACAGGCTCTATAGTGAGAATCAGTTTATTAGAGAGAACTCTTAGGATCAAAAAAGTATTAAAGAAAAAGAGTCCAGAATTAACAATGTGAGAAGTTGGACTATGATGAAATATAAAAGGCCTCAGGTCACATCATTGGGATGTTAAAACCAGAACTGAATTTCAGAATTGTCCAAAAGTTAGGAAGGTTTCAGGCCTCTGTAGTCCTGTGTTGGCCAGTCATTAAATGAAGTCTCTTCCAACACATCAGGGCTCTCCATGTATCCCTCACAGCTGGGAGAATGGGTGCTACCACGCTGGATTTGGGAAGCAAGTGACAGCGTCCACCACAAGCGAAAGAAAAAAGGTGTTAAGACCCTGATGATCTCCCACTTTTAAAAAATCCAGGAGGTGAAGACAATCCAGGAAAGTAGAATTAGAATGGAGGGTAGGTCAGACAAGTAATATGTCATTAATAAATATATTTCAGTGAACAGTGAACAAAACAATTTCTATCCTAAAAAAAAATCACACACTAGGGCAATATTCCCCCAAATGTGGTTATAGACCAGAGGAATTAGGATCAGTACTGCACTTGAGTCCTCTTCATAAAGATCTTTTGGGAAGATCCAATAATCTACTTTTCTTTTTCTCCCTCCAAATCAACCTTGTTTTTTAACAGAAAAATTAGGAAGATCATATAGAAAAATCCCTTTATACCCCTCATCTATTTTCCCCATTGTTACTCTCTTATATTAATATAATGTGTTTGTTACAACAGACAAACCAATGTTGATACATTATATTAACTTTAAAGTGCATACTTTATTAGATACCTTTAATTTTTCCCTCAAGTCTTTTATCTGTTCCAGAATCCTGCACTAAACATAATTGTTACATCTCCTTATCTTCTTCTTGGCTATGAATGTTCCTCAGATTTTCTCTTTCAATGACTTTTACAATTTCGAGGAACACTGGTAAAGTACTATAAACTATATACAATATAAAGAACTATATACAATGCACCGACAATTGCACACTTGAAATTTATCTGATGTTGTTCTCATAAGTAGACTGAGGTTACAGGTTTAAGAAATGACAATGAAAGAGAGTGATTTCGATTTATATCACATATTAAGGATACATCCTGTCAATTTGACTTATGACTGTTGATGTTGACCTTGATCACCTGGCTGAGGTAGTTTTATCAGGTTTCTTCACCACAAAATTACTTTTCCCCCCTTTTCCATACTGTACTTATTGGAAAGAAGTTACTATGCTCACACCAATTTAAACACATATCTCCATTAGGCCAGAGTATCTACATAAGTTATTTGGAATTCTTAGGCATGGAAGATTTGTCTGTTCTCTCCTGTTTTGATACATTATTCAGTCATTTGTTTATATCAGTATAAATTCGTGGGTATTTATTTTATACTTTGGGTTACAATCTAATACTCTTCTATTATGTTTGTTCAAAGTGCCTTAGTGTGGTCCCTGGGAGTTCTTTCAGTTGTCTTCTAGACCTTTGATATTGTCATCAATCTGGGTTTTATTGTTTGTTCTTTTTTAGCACTTTCTTACTTTCTGGCACTATGAGAAGCTCTGGGCTCACCTTTTTTGCCCCAGGTGAAGAAGCAGCCAGTTCTCTGAGGATCCATGTTTCCTTTTATTGGAGAATAGTATCACACACCAAGATCTCTGTGCTAGGTGTGCTCATTGCTTCTGGGGCATCACTTCTTTTAGGTGCACTCAACTGACAGAACAAGAAAATATATGCTTATGTGAACCTGTGTGTACGAACATATTTATGAATAATTTCATATGCAGCCATATGTATTTAAAACTATTAAGCCAATTATGAGTTCTTACTGTTCTCTTTAATTCTATTCCATCACTATATGAATCATTCTAGTCTTTCACCTTGCTTACCTGTAAATTTCCACTCCACTAGGGAGAAACCTGGCTTCTACTATCCATTTATTTAATTGTTCAACTCAAATAAACATATGTAGCAGCATCAGAATTGTTAATGTGTGCCCCCCACGCACATTTTCTGAACAAGCTTCTCAGATGCTTCTTGTACATATCAAGCTTTTAGCCACATTGAATAAATAATTTCTGAATCTAATTATATATACTTCTTTCTTCCTTCATAAGATTAAAAATTGTCTTCTTAAAAGGATCATAATTTTGCACTTTTTTGTATTTTAAATATTTAATACTAAGCATTAAAATTAAATGTAGTCTACATTAACTTTAACTTTGAAACCAATCGGTAATAAAAGGGGGTAAATAGCCATAGCAACAATCACGATAATAATTTGTTTCTGCATTTCTTCTCTTTTTTGTTAATAACAAGGAATAGATTTCTCATTTTGAACGTAATTAGGTGATATTATCCACCTCTGCAGACTCTCCTTATTAATAGAAGTAAATGTAATTCATTAGGAAATATAAAAATGAGCAGCTCACTGCCTCACAGAAGAAATAATTGAGTCAATCCTTAGGATTTAACTTGCCGTGACCTACAAAAACTAGCTTAAGGGGAACAAAAGGCTGAGGTGCTTAGATTAGGGCTGTCCCATGGGAACCCAAGGGAGGAAGCAGGCAAGTTCTGACATGAGGGACTTCAATGCTATGTTGACTTCTGTTCTCACATCTCTGTTCTTCTTTGTGTACGTTCTTTATTTTTCTCTCTGGCCTCTCTGGTTCATATGTTTCATAAAAGATGGTTATTCTATGCTTCCTGTACTTGTGCTTTAGTGGTTCAGTCATCCAAAACAATAGTCTTTTCCATGTGCACATTCTCAGTCAGGAATTGAGTGGTGTCTGATTGAATCCCCCAAGGCTATAAGCAAAAGGGGTTCACTGGGCAACATGGCTGCCAAGGCTGATCCTTGTAAAGGAACCAAGGTAAAGAAATGGTGGCTGTGAGTGGGCACTATCTCCAAAGACATCCACTACAAAGCTTAATAAGACATTGAACATGGAATTGTGTTTATCAATAAAGTAACACTTCTACCTGAATTAAAACGATCGGCTGATTTCTATTTTCTGAAGGTTAGTAGGTCTAATTGCCTGAACCATTTCTCTGGTATGTTATTTTGTCCAATATCTTTTTATTTAATTTCTATAATACTAAATTCATTTATTCTTGATTAGTCATATCCAAGGTTACCCTCTCCATAGTCACTGAATTGCTATTCCCAAACATCTATCTGGGAGTGAGAACTGTTGCTCTCAGAGTTCCCATAAACTAAAAAATTGCCCAGTATGATTCCTCATTATGTGCTTTATCCCAAAGGATAAACTCCCCAGCCTTCCCATGCTTCTCAAAGCTCATATTCTCTACTCCCAGAACATTTACTGATCATAAAATTGCCATTATTCTAATACCATGGAGATTCAGAGAACCCAGCTAAACTCAACGAGTATCTAAAAAGAATAAAATAAAGGTTAACACAGACACAGCACAGTACCTATGCAAATATAGTTTAGAATTACTTTTCTCACTAGAGGCAATGTTTTGTAATTGAATCCCTCAAGTGAGAGAAGAATTAACCTGAGTGGTTTACAAGTTAAAATACACTCTTTAAGAGTTACTGAAATGTGAGAAACACATATACTTTTCCACAAAATGATTTAAAAAAAAAAAAACTATCAAAAGAGTGGAAACCTACCTTCCTATCTCCTACTTGACTTAAAAAAGAATAGAGTGCTGTAGAAGTTATATAATGTGTTCTTATATGCCTAAAAAAAAAACGGAAAAAAAAGAAAGAGATCTCTTCACTTTTCACCACCTTTCCTTTCTTTAATTTCTAGAGTTTATCCAGTTCCCAGTCAAGTAAGACAGAGCTTACTGTCTTACTTACTTACTTACTTACTTACTTACTAACAGACAACAGAGCTTCATTGTTAAACCACAAAGGCCGGGTTCCTTGATGGCAGATACACAGTGCACAGTAATACAATCTTAAAGAACATGTTGGCTCTAAAAGGTTTTATTGTTGAGCCTTCAGGTTGCTAACATTATTTTGGGCCCTTGGATACCACTAAGACGTGTCCATTTAATATCAATTAATTTATTAATTTGACTATTTTTATTTTTTTATTTTTTTAAAGTTTTATTTATTTATTTGACAGAGATCACAAGTAGGCAGAGAAACAGGCAGAGAGAGGAAGGGAAGCAGGCTCCTGCTGAGCAGAGAGTCTGAGGAGGGGCTTGATCCCAGGACCCTGAAATCATGACCTGAGCTGAAGGCAGAGGCTTTAACCCACGGAGCCACCCAGGCGCCCCATTAATTTGACTATTTTTAAGGACAGTGCTCTATAAGGATGATACTCTCTTGAAAACTAACACTAGGCCAATACAGAAATATGTATTCACTAAAGCTGGAACAACTTAAAACCAACTAGACACTTCCTGGAGAGGGAAGGAGAGGGAAAGATAAAGGAGGGGGAATGGGATTAGACAATTTCCTTTCTGAAATAACAGAAGTTAAAAAATCTGTATAGGGGCACGTGGAATATATTACGTACATCCATTTTTAAGCCTGAGTACAGTGAGTCATATGGATGGACAGTTTTGCTGGCAGCAAATACAGAGACCTCAAGACAACAAGTATAATCTAAATATAAGGTACTAGGGGAACATAGTAATAATTAAATATGGGCACTAGCCTTAAAAATATTACAATAATACCAAAAGTAATGTCAATTTCTTTAATTAATGCTAGCTAAATTGAGCAAATTTTACTTTTTCTTGGCAGTTTTTCTCCAGCTTTATTGAGATATAACTGACATAAAACATTGTTTAAGTTTAAGGTGTACATTAATGACTTAATACATGTATTATTGCAAAATGATTACCACAACAAGGTTAGTTAACCCACCCATCACCTCACATAATTACTTCTATGTATGTATGTATGTATGTATGTATGTACATATTTTTGTGGTGACAACTTTTAAGATTTATTCTTTTTCTTTAATTTCATTTTTTTTAGTGTTCCAAAATTCATTATTTATGCACCACACCCAGTGCTCCATGCAATACATGCCCTCCATACATATTTTTTTAAATGTAGGGACCAAACTAAAATGTATTCTTTGTACTGGCAAACATGACAAGAGAATTCAAGACTAGCTTATTAAGAAAAATATATAAAGATTAAAATGTATTTCTAACTGTATTTATAGGGTTCCTGAGCATTAACAAAAGGGAAGGTGATGAAAAGTGGGGAAATCTCTATTTTTGGTGTATATGAATTCATTATGTAATTCCTGCAGCATTGAAATTTTAAAATTTGCATATAGTGTCACTTGCCAGAAGCAGATATTTTATGCATAACTACAGATGGAAGCTGTTAGCTGGAGTTTTGTCCTTAGTTTATCATCATTAGATATTAATTAGAATGGATCAGTACCTACCTGCAGGCTTTTACAAGAAGAAGAAAGGGCAAAGTTAATCTGTTCACAGATCACAGTTCAACCGGGTATAAGGAGCACAGCATGAGTCATGGGAAATATTTGGCATATACTCTTTAAAATTAAATTGGCTATACTTGACTAATTGCAGAATGTTTAAAAAGAAAATCTGATACTATGAGAAGCATAAGTCAGGAATATGGAAGAGATGAGCGTTCACCATCCTCCAGTACCTGTTCTGGTAATAATCCCCGTGAAAACCTACCAAAATGGAGGCAAAAGAGAATATTTGACCCAGCATTTCAAAAATAAGCTCCTTCTCTCTGAATTTTAGCAATCTTGGAAATGCTTGTAACAATGAAATTCACAAATATCCTTTAGTAAGTACTGTTCACATTATAGTATATATTAGGTATGTTCATTTTATTAGCCAAGATGGAGAACATAATTTCTATGTCTGTTTTTATCTTCAGAGTGTTTAATGTTCCATTTATTATCTTATATTTAAACCACCGCAGTGTAATGAGAAGGAGATTTAAGGACCAAAAAAATTTTAAAAAGAGGGGCACCTGGGTGGCTCAGTGGGTTAAACCTCTGCCTTTGGCTCAGGTTGTGATCCCAGAGTCCTGGGATCGAGCCCCGCGTCGGGCTCTCTGCTCAGCAGGGAGCCTGCCTCCCCCTCTCTCTCTGCCTCCTTGTGATCTCTCTCTCTCTGTCAAATAAATAAATAAATAAACTCTTAAAAAAAAAAAAAGAAAGAAAGAAAGTTGGGACCAAGTAGAGAAGGAGGATATATTACTGTTGTTTGGCTTCTGGTGTTATATACCATCTTACAGAGATTTGCTTCAGGAAGTCTGGATTCTGACCTCATAGTTTCTTCACTCTGCAGCATTCAGATGCTAAATTCTGTACATCACATGGTTCTTAGGAAGATCAAATGAGACCTTAAACTCTGAAGCGCCACTCATTCTACACATTAAAAATCATTTCTCGAGCCTTATGTGAGAGTGGGAGAAGAGAGGGAAGAGAAAGATAAATTCAGAATGAGGAGATGTGTTCCGAATTAATTGGTAGGGAAAGGAGAAGAAATGACATAAAGAAGAGAGAATCCTCACACAGCCTTCGTCATCAAATTGCCATTTTTTGCAACTGCTTTCTTTGTTCTTCTTCTGGCAGAGGTTGGCATTGGTAGTCCAAACTCCATTTATTCATTTCCTTGAGGGTGGGCGTGGGCAAATGCAGTTCTTAAAGAGAGAAGGGACAGGGAAACGTAATTGACATATGTAGGCAGTCCTTCTGGCAAATGGAAACTTTTGACAATTCTCTACACCTCTCAAATATCAGTTCCTGGGTAGAGCAATAGCTCCCTTTTATACATTAACATTGATAGTCATGCAGTTGTTTCCCAAGCTTAATTTTTTGACATTGGCTTTATTAAATGAACCAACAAGTATCAAGTGTGTTCTTAATATTACTAATCAATAAGTGAGAGAGAGAGAGAGAGAGAGACTAAAGAAATTAAGCACTGTCTTTTCCTGAGGAATTTGCAATTTTTTAGGAACCAAGACATACCAATGATAAAGTGAAAGTCACATAAAGCTAGATACATTATTTTCCAAGCTCCATATTACAGGGTAATATATTATAGGAAGCACCACTGGAAATCAGAAAGGAAAGGGTAAAGTAAGGCAAAGTGCTCTGTAGTACCTTACAACTTTTAAAGCAGGGGAGGAACTTAGAAATTATCTATGTAAATCCTTGTTTAGGTACAAAGAGACTCCAAGCTTATAGTGTCGCTTAGTTGGGCATGAAGCCAGAACTGGAATCCCAAATTCCAGCACCCTGGACACTTTGTATCAAGCAGACGTTTACCTTGACAGTGAAGGCTGGGCATGCTTCAGATGGGAAGAGGAAAGAGTATTTTAGGTAAACAGTTGAATAAACTATGAAACGAACAGTTTTAGGATCTGACTATATTGTATTATGTCAATGACACTATCATGCCGTAGTTTTACTGGTTTTGAGGATTTATTATATAAACAAATAACTTTAATAACAAATAAATATCTGCCAGATTAAAAACATGTAGATAATTGACCCATGCAACGAAATCTACTTTATATTTTTGTCTTTTACAGATCTAGGAGAGTAGATGACAGAAACATTAGTAGGCTGTCAATCAATATTTTTGACTGGGAAACGATGATTATGAATTGAAGCTGTCCCTCCCCCACCCCAAACCTTATCCATGGTTTCACTTTCTGCTGTTGAATTACCTGGGTCAGTGAGGTCCTGAAGCAGATGATCCCCTGCTTCAGAGGATCAGAAGGTCAATGCTAGCCTAACGCTAGGTTGACAATGGTTACATCATTCACCACCACCTAATCTCTTCACACAGGTGTTTCATCATCTCACATCCTCACAAGAAGGGTGAGTGCAGTACAGAAGATATTTTTAGAGAGAGACCACATTCACATAACTGTTATTCCAGTATATTGTTGTAATTGTTCCATTTTAGTATTAGTGTATTATGCATTATTATTGTTAATCTCTGTGCCTAGTTGATAAATAAAACTGTACCATAAGGATGCATGTCTAGGACAAAACATAATGCATCTAGGGTTCGGTACTCTCCACAGTTTCAAGCATCCAGTGGGAGGCTTGGATGCAGGAAGACTACTGAATATGCTTGGAGAGTGACTTTCCAGTCCTCAGACCACCACAGATTCATTGTGTAACCTTGATACTGTCACCTGAAAAGGAGAGGTAGATAATCTCAAATTCTCTTCCTAAAGCATCATTCCAAATTTGTAAAGGAAAATCTGTTTGAATGATGGAGAGACATCATTTGTGAGTTAGTGTTTGAAGAAAGAGCAGTGTAATAAAGTCTTAAATGCTTCATCTCTACTTGTGAACTAGTTTTTCTCTTTGATTTCTAGTTCTTACCATAGATTTTGATCCTGTTTTCATTAATTTTCTGTTGATTCAGAAAACAGTGATCTCGTGCATATGCTGGATCAAACACAGTGCTGGGTGATGGGAAAAGGAGATGAGAGGCAGCCCTTTCCCTAAATAAAGAGATAATTAAGGTACGAAAAATAAGGCATCTTTCAGGATCTATTATACCCAAGGTACTAAAGTAGTTTAAATACGATTTAATTCAATTCTAATAAAAATCTATAAATTATTATCCATTTAGAAGAGAGGAACTGAAACCATATGTAGTATAGAGTAAAACAGAAAGTTAGAAGAATGAATAACATATAATACAGTAGAAAATGACTTCATATTTTTTAAAAAAGCATCTTTGAAATGGTTGTCTTTTTCCTCCTATCTTATGTTGAATTTAAACTTATGAAACTTACGAATGCAATTTATGTTGAATTTAAACTTACAAAATTTACAAATGCAATTTAAACTTAAAAAAAATTCCCTGAAAATGGTTTACATACTGAAACATTTGCATTTACCTAAATTATCTGAAAATAAATAAGTGCATTTTACTTATTCCCCCAATTGTTTTTTGAAAGACTTCTGCTTGGGGCACTGAATAAGCTTTTACAGTGCGGTGGGTAAATGTAAACTATTCATTTATATATTTAAAAAACACAAAGGAAAACAGAATTACTACAAGTTTAATTAGCACACAAGCTGTTTAGCCTTTGGTTCTCGGTTCTGACTGGCAAACTCTTAGTCATCCTTAAATACTTATCTCAAATGCCCCACCTATTCAATTGTCAACACATTTTATTATGAGTCATACTGCTCTGTTAGATTTGAAAAAAACAAGATGAAAGAATGAGGTCCTTGACCTCAAGATGTTACTGATCTATTAAAAAAACAATATCAAAGAAATACTTAAAATACAATGCAAATTTGCTTAGTCTATGTACCAGAGAAGGAAAGCCACTTTTCATCATCTAAATACAAGATTGAATATAAGGAAATAGAAGCTTAAAATTTTATTGGGAGGACACTCCCGTTCAAAGGACTTCTGCAGATAGCTTGGTTAGCGAAGGGCTTGCAGCTGCCAGCTCTTTTCCAGTTCTGTTTCATTTGTGAGCCTCCCACCCCACCCCCATGGGTGGTCACGCCAAGCCTGGAGCAGCCACAGCTGATGCCTGGACCAAGACTGGTTATAAAGCTGTGCCATTGGAACTGAATGCAAAAAAAACTTTTTTTTTTTTTTTTTAAGATTGTATTTATTTATTTGAGTGAAAGAGAGGGAGAGAGAAAGCAGGAGTGGAAGGAGGGGCAGAGGAAGAAGGAGAAGCAGACTCCCTGCTAAGTAGGTATTCTGATAGTAGGACTAGACCTGGGGACTCCAGGATCATGACCTGAGCAGAAGGCAGATGCTTAACTGACTGAGCCACCCAGGCGCCCCGTAAAACAATTTTAATTGTCACTAATCCCTCCAGATCTCCCTGTTGGATTGGCTGAAACTGTTTCAGGTCTGCCTGGAAGTTTGACTTCCTTTCTTCCCCCTACAGGGCTCCTTCTCTTTTCCTCAAACAGTAGACCCTTGGTAAATATCTTGCATGCTAACTATGGTCTCAGAATCCCATTCTGGAAACCCCCTACCTGGATAAAAACACTGGGGGAATCCGAAGTCAGAAAAGTTGCCATGGAAGATCTCAGTGGGTAATGCCAAAGCCTGCTTTTCTGTCTTCATCTCCCCATTGAAAGGGTTCTGACAAAAGTTATTAATGACTTCCTTGTTGCTAAAACCAGTGAGCTTCTTTCTTTTATATAATCTACAGGAATTGACTCCCTTTTCTCAAACTCCTTTATCCCTTGTCTAGTTGGTATATACAAACTCAATCTCAAATCCCAACCACACCACTGATTTCATTGTGAGACTTGGGACATGATAGTCGGTCTCCCTGTACCTTAGTCTCTCTGGACTGTAAAATGCTGATAACCGTTGTGCCTGTTTCACAAGGCTGCTGTGATGATTAAATGTTTAGAATAGTGACTGCCACAAAATAATTACTATAACTGTGCCTTCCATGGGTTTCCTTTTATACCATTTTACCTGTGTCTCCTACCTCTCTGACAGTTTCTTCTGAGTTATTCCCTTTCTCTTTTTGCCTCAATCCCTCCTTAAAACGTGATACTGTCTTTCCTTGACTCCTTTTTTTTTTTTAATTCAGGGACATTTAAGGAAGAAAACACTGAAATAATTATAATAAAAAGTTGGAGAAATATTTTAGCACAACTTTCAATAAATTACTCATCTTCCCAATTTTTGTTTGCTCATGGGCAGAAAACAAAACAAATGTAGCAAAACTTCTGTGTATAGATGGTATGGTCTGTGCTTGTCTTGCTCAGACATAGTCTTTCATGGCACCTGTGCAAAAAGAAAAATCATCATTTACTAATGGATTAGAAGAATGTAAATTATGATTTAAAAAAGAGGTAATAGGGATGCCTCAGTGGTTCAGTCCGTTAAGCCTCTGCTTTTGGCTCAAGTCATGATTCCAGGGTCCTGGGATCAGTCCCACATCAGGCTCCCTGCTCAGTGGGGAGCCTGCTTCTCCTTCTGCCTGCCGCTACCCCTGCTTGTGTTTTCTCTGATAAATAAATAAATAAATATAATCTTTTAAAAACGTTAAAAATAAAAATAAAAAGGTAATAAATAGCTTAGAAAAGAACATTTTCACTGAAATTCAATTTAAAAAAAAAAAAAGCTTGCTAAACTCTTAAAAATGAGTCACTTACAAAGTTCCATCATGTGACACAGCTAGTCTCTGAACACTTGCGTAAGCCATCAATTAACACTATTACTAGAGATAATGTATTTGAATATAATTTTTTTTCTAGAAAATCATTGTCAGGTTAATCTTTGCGTCATGATTTCAATGAAAAGCAGTGTTGTGAGGATCTACTTCATCTGTCTTTGACCTTTACACTGTGGAATCATGCCATGGAATTTCTTTCTTTGTCCCAAATTTGATAGTTCTAAAGTCAAGGTTTTCCTTTAATACATATATAACACTGAGGGTAAAATAGTATCGTCTTGGAAATCATTTTATAATTCTAATTGCATATATTATTACTCAGTTTAGACTGGAGTGTTCCATCTTAATTTCTGAATTTCAGATGACAGCCATGATAATAAAGACCCAGGGAAGGAGAATTGTGGCCCATCCCAAGGTCGCAGGATTTTAAGTTTCTGTTTAGTTGGTTCCCTATGTTTAATGAAATCAGCTCTTGATAGTGCTCATTTTGGGGTGCCTCTGATCTATGAAGGAGATTTAGACATATTCAGAAGTCGATTTGATTCTGTGCACCAAAAGACAGGGTGATATTGCTAAAGGGATGCAGTAACAAGGAAAGAACAGCATTTCATCTTTTATATCAATTTGGGGAATATTGTCCTAGAACCCAAAGTTTCCTTCATCCTAAAAAGTGGTAATTATAATTCATTGCTCATATATACACTTCACACTTAAACTTACTAATGATATAGTACATCACATTCCAAGTTGAATTCCATAGTTTTCTTGTTTGAGTGCATAAGGCTGCAAGTAATTTTCGAGTGTACAATCAATCCCTTTACCTGTATCTTTCACCATAGAGAGTCTTTTGAGAATAAACCTTAGATCATGAGCAACCCCAAAATTGCTGAGGCTGTGACCAAAAATGCAAAGTGAAATGGGGAGTGGGGAAATTATTCAGTGAATTCAATCCCCTTAAATATACAGACAGTAATCAACCTGTCCTCTTGCCCTATGACCCTTCACCACCTGCCTCCCAGGTTTGCACCAAATTATCTCATCGCCGCACTCTTTCTTCTTGTGTAATAATAATGCATTGCCATCTACCAAGCTCTTTACTGTAATAAAAACTTCTGTGCAAAAACACTTGGCATGTTTTGTTATCCTTTGAATAACACTGGAGTTGGGTAGTATTTTACAGTTACAAAAACTCCCAGAGATTTGAAGAATCTGAATTAAGGGCACAGAAGGACTAAATGGCAGAGAAAGGATTCAACTGTGTGGGTGTCAGTTTCATCTTTCATGGGGTTGACTGTCAAACTATAAGGCATCCCTGAAGACTCAGAACTCAAAGGACCAAACAAGTTAGATCATATTTCTAACTTAAAACTTCACAGCCTAAAAGATGCATAGTTTTCTTCTATCTGAAGCACTTGGATGCATCATTAGTATGAGCATGGTTAATTGTAGTCCAAATTGTATCCATGTCATTGGTGATTTTGCTAAGTATTTTTGAGTTCTACAATAATTTCTCATTGAACAATTATATTACATTGGATAGCAAGAAAAATCTTTGGCTTACCTTTGGGATATAGTGCATTTTTTCTTTCAGTCTTCTATCTTTAAATTTCATCACATCTCCAAAATATAAAATAAACTTTATACTGAGAAAAGAAACCACATGTATCTCAGATGTGGTTGATTCACATGTGTGTGTGAGTGTGTGCGTATGCATATGTATACATACACACAAACATATTGCATGCATAAGATATACATATACATTTATGAACCTGTCTGTTGCATGTGTACACATGTATCATATTTCCTTTAAGAAATACTTCAACTTTAAAAGAACATTAAATATTACAAAAGAAAAGAATTCTCATTACATAAGAAAAAATTAGGAAGTCAATACTCTTTACATTAAAATAAGTATTAAAATAGTGGAAAATAAATTCTAAAAAATGAAATTAAAAGAAGATGTTGTCATCATTAATTTAAAGTAAACATAATTTGTCTCTATCTGCAGGTATCAAATGATACTTTTTTGAATTTATAATGAAACAATAATTATCAAGTCTCTTGTAAGTGAGGGAGTTGGGGGATGGCTTAGCCTGGTGATGGGTATTAAGGAGGGCACGGATTGCATGGAGCACTGAGTCTTATATGCAAACAATGAATCTTGGAACACTACATCAAAAATTAAAGAGGTATTCTATGGTGACTAACATAACATAATAAAAAAAAAGAGAACAAAAAAAATCCTCTTGTAAGTGCACACAATAAGGAAATTTTGGTTGCAAAAGAATCCTCTGATTTTATATTTGGCTTTTAGGATCTCGTGGTATTTTAACCCTGATTGTCAGTCTGGATATTCTCCTTAAAAAAAGGAAAGGCAAAAAAGTGAAAATCTTAGCACCTCAAAATAAATTACTAAAAAGGGATTTGTATTTTCTTTGTTCATTTTAAAGACTATTGTGCTCCAAAAAGGTTTTCATGTAAACAGGAAAAAGAGACCCCTTCCTCTCTCCTTTCCTCCCTCTCTCACTTCATTCCTTTCAATAGTACTAATCTATATGTTGTGAACCAACAGTGTACACATAACTGCTATGGTTTGGGCAACAGGGCATTGTGGAGTGAAGGACACGTGTTTTTGAACTTCCTACCGGACCTTGACAACACTCTTTCCTGAGCTCTGGGGTCATCTTCTAGTTGGAAGTTGAATTGACTAAATACTGCTTTCAGTTATTACAAGATCACAGATTATTTCTGCCATAGCAAAGTTGTTGGTTTGGTTTGGTTTGGCCTTTCAGACAAATGGGGGCAAAGCTTCTAAATGTCAATGATTCATTTCGGGACGTTTGTGCATTAACTTATAAAAAATGAGCTCTTCAAGATGTTGCTTATGGCAAGGGTGCTGTGGCATCCTCCCCCTTGAGGACCACTTTTGGTTATGGCCAAGAATCAAATAGTGTCCCACAGATGGAATACAATGTATCTTCATAAGACATTTAATGTTGGGAGGACTTTTCTTAGGAGCGTTTCTCTCCAGAAAAAATCAGGAAGCTTCCCTAGGAAGAAGGCAGGGCGGGAGGTGTTGGCTCTTACCTTCCAGTCTGAAACCTCAGAGTCATTTCTGCACATCATGGGAATATTAAGACAATTGGCAGTCCTTTGGAAGAAAATGCCAGGGCTCCAGTAAGAGGAGGCTTGCTGAAAAAAAAATTAAGGTGCAATAAAGAGATATGTGATGGCTCTTGCAGAACTTTGTACTGTGACTCATCTGCAACCTTTTGCAAAATTTAATGTGGCAAAAGTACTGCGTTATTATGATGTACCATGTGGGATCCCGATTTGTCATCTTCACTTGACATATCTTTTATTGAGGGGTACAAGAAGAAACCCCACATTGGCTGAGGAAAAATTTTCTACTTACATCCCACACGGAGATTTAAAAATATATTCCTAGAATTTGGCATTTACAGGAACATGTTTCACTTCAGGAGTTCTGAAAGGAGATAGCTTTTTTACCCTTGGAGTGTTAAAATCGCTAACCCTAACGCATCACCACTAGAGGGCCATTGGAACTCACCTTAATTTGGAAAATGGGGTGGGGAGCCGGGGAGCAGTGAACAAGCATTTGAATTTTCTTTGCATCTTCATCTTTCCATGGTGAGGATGGGTTTATTATTTAAAATTATATCTTGACTTCTTTGCGTTGTCATTTTATTTATTGGTTTGGAATTCCATAAAACATCATGTTCACTTTTTTTTCCCCAAGCACTGAGTCAGGTCTAAATTAGAATCTTTTCTACTAGAAATAAAATGATTACATTGGAAGACTATTCCATCCCAAGACCCATCATTTTCCCATAGAGCTATTTAAATTATTTTACAGCATAGTTGTTATAATGACATTTGATGTGTGAAGCTGAACAGGAAAACTAGAAAAACCTGCTTGATGTCACAGTGCTTGGAGAAAGGCATCACATTCTTTTCCATGTAAGGGATGTGGTAATTTCCATGGCATATCCCTGTAATTGAAATATGGTGAAGTTCTTTTGGCATGAAAATGATTTAAACTTTATACAGGCAAATATAAACAGATCTCCAGCAAAATGTCTGCTTAAAGTGATTAGCAGTGTCTTCAAACATTCATTACTATACTGTCCCAATTCTAATACAGCTCACTTTGAAAAACATACGCATGGCATTTCTGCTTTTGTGGGCTAATAGTTATTAATAATACTATGTAGAGATGAGATGAATGATAAATAATTCTCTAATGTAAACTTTGCAATTAAACTCGGTATTTTAATATTGGGAAATATTATTCCTTTTTCTTGAGCATAACTAACACGTCAGACATGATTCTGATATAAAAGACCCAGATTGCTGTCTGGGTTGCATCAAGTTCCACTTGGTTTGATTTTCACCTAAACACCTGGGTCAAGTAAAGTAATAGGAGTCAGAATTGTGAACATGGTTAAGGTGAATAAGTGAAGTAAGTAAAGAAATACCGATGGCTGTATAAATTTTTTCCTTGCAGTTTTCTTCTTTGATTTCTGCAAGAATTAATTATATATGATCCCATCACCCTTAATGCTTCTTTCAGGGTGATTGGCACATTGCAGAAGGTTATCTGTGTATTTGCTAGTTTCTTCTATAGTCCCATGAGCTTCTAAAGGGAGAAGACAGTATGTTATTAATCTCTGAATCTCTGTACCCACCCAGGGTAACTGGGTAAAATTAAGTAGACTTCTTGCAATGATGGCGAACTTGAGACTAATGCTATAGACTATTTGTCCTCCCAGTGTTCTGGAAGGATGCCTGTTTCCAAGTCGCCTAGAAATGTCCTCTCTCAGATGGAGAGCAGACCATTTACCTGTCACATGCCGCCGGCTCACCAGCCCCAGGGATGGCACGGCAGGTCTGTTTCCAGCTGAGAGACAGACATGTCTCTCCTGCTGCCTTTCTTCACCCTGATTATTAAAGAAAACTTAAAGGGCCTTACACTTTACTCAGGAGCGCCCACTTGTGTAGAGGTGATTACTATGCTTAGCACACGGTTTATAACCTAAGCCCCCAAACATGGCTAATTTGTAGTGAACTTACGATGTATAATGTGCTCTTGTGTCCCACAAAACATGTTGCAATTCTTCTTCACTATGTGGTAATAGGATGTTACTAGGAGCTAACACTTACTGAAGAGGTACTATGTGTCAGGAGCTCTTGGAAGCCCTTGACGCACGCTTTACGCATTTAATACCTTGCTAAAACAGGGGAAAATGGCCATTTTTAACTGTAAATTTGAGGTGTTTGTATGCCTTTGTCTAGAGATGGGACAGATTGAATATAAAGCTGCTGTCACAATTAAGACTTCCTACTGACAGCCATTTCCGTTTTCCGTTAATAGAACTCTTCTTCCTCAGTGATGACTTCTACTGTGTGAGAACTTGCATTGAGCCAGAAACTCCAATAGGGGTTTTATGTAAAGTATCTTAGTTCATTTTTACCATAACCACATGTGGTTGCTAGCATTTTCTCCATTTAATTCTCTGGGAAAGTAAGGCAGAAAAAGATGACATAATGTAGTTATTGAAAATAATCATATTGGAAAACTCAAGAGCAATGATACAGAAGACTTGTGTTCCTCACTTCTGCCCTCTACTGGTTCCTAAATCCAGAAAGACACAGTTTCTCACTGATTGCAACTTCTCATTTTTTATGTGCTTCATTCAATGACTTCTGGACCAGCTTTATACACTTTCACTTAGATTCTATCCAGTTATTACTTTGTTACTCTGTTTTATGGCAATGTATAAGAATTCTTTCTTCCTCCCAAATAAAATTATTGGACTTGGTTAGAAGGGCAGGACACATCAGGTTCCCCCTCCTCTGCCTTGGTTGCATCATTCACTGTGTAGAGTTCAGTATATTCTCTCTTCGTAAGGCTATGGGAATGAAATGAAAAAAATAAGTAAATAAAACTTGAGAAGCTAAGGTAATAATGTCAAATAATTATGACCATTTAGTGTCAGGTTAAAATGATAAGATTTAGAACATCTTTAAGTCTTGTTCACAGAGAGTCCACAGTCGCCTATCATGTTGGTCGTAATATTTTTAATGTAGGGTTGCTGTCGCAATACAACTAAAAAATAAATCCTGTTAATGGTCTACAAATTAAGATAGATTTTCTACGATGGTGGTTTTTAATCGAGAAGGTTTCTTTAACAGAATTGAGATCTGTACAAACTAAGTTGATTTCCAAGCAGTTCTTGGGAAACCTGAGTCACTCTGAATAAAAAGCAAGTAGCCCTCATAAGCCATTGTATACAATCTGAACTAGAATACCTGCTTAAATTTAGTACATAAAAAGAACTGAATGTTGTACATATAATTATGTCATATATATTTGTTATGGTCCTAATTATTATGTACGAGAGTTTGAATATTGGCCTTTTCACGTGTTACATAAAATGAGAGTGCTTGCTGTGTGTTGTTCAATGCTGGTTATCTGGAAGGTTGCAAGATTATTTTGTGAAATGTGATTTGGGCAATCAGGCAACGTATTTGTGGGCCCCGTGCAGCCAGGAAAAAGTAAGCAGAGAAGCATTAGGGTTAAGAGTGAGAATTCTGATCTCAAAACTCTGGGTGCTTCAAATCCCAGCTCTGTCGCTTAAGACTCCTCTCACAATGAACAAATTACTTAAACTCGGTCTGCCTCCATTGCCTTATATTTAAAAATGAAAACAATAATTATACCTATCATAGTTACTTTATTAAACTTTTTTATACTTTGAGATCATTGTGGATTCAGATGTGGTTAGTTGCAAGAACAAATACACAGAGATCTCATGTACTCTAAATTCAGTTTTCTCCAAAGGTAACATCTTATAAAACATAGTACAGCAATACCCCCTTGCCCACAGGTTCACTTCCCACGGTGTCAGCTATCCACGGCAACCTCAGTCTGGCAGTGGATGACCCTCCTTCTGACATAGCCTTAGAAGGTCAGTAGTAGCCTAATGCCACGTCACAATGCCTGTGTCATTCACCTCTCACTTCATCTTGTCCCCTGGGCCCTTTATCATCTCACATCATCACAAGAGGAAAAGTGAGTACCCTACACTAAGATATTTTGAGAGAGAGCATATTTACCTAATTTGAATTACAGTGTATCATCATTATCTTTCGATTTCATTAGTTCTTGTTGTTCCTTACTTACCATGCCTAACCCATAAATTAAACTTTACCATAGGTAGGTAATTATAGGAAAAAACATAGTACGTACAGAGTTCAGTCCTACCTGAGGTTCCAGCCATCCCCTGTGACTAGGGGGAACTATTCTCACCACCGGGATATCGATACAGCAAAGATGCAGAATATTCTCATCAGGATGCCTTGTGTTACTTGTATATCCACACTCATTTTCCTCCCACCTACGTACCTCTCTTGATCCCTGCTGATAACTAGACTGTTTTTCATTTCTATAATTTTCTCATGTCAAAAATGGTATGTAAATAAAATCCTGCAGTATGTAACCTTTTAGGATTGATTTTTTTTTTTTCCCACTCAGCAGAATTCCCTGGAGATCTGGGTAGTTGATAGTACTTGCTGTTTTTCATTGTTTAGTAGCCTTCTGTGGTACAGATAACACTATAGGTTAACCATTACACCCACTGAAAATGCACTGTTCATAATCCATTTTGAGATCCATGTGTTTTTCCACCTCCTTTGTGATCCATGGATTAAGTAGAAATGTGTTGTTTACTTTCAAAGAATTTAGAGGCTTCCTTATCTTCTTGCTGTTATTAATTTCTTTGATTCCACTGTGTTTGGAAGATGCCTTTGGTAAGATTTCAACTCCTCATGTTTGTTGAGGACTGTTCTGTGGCTCGGTATATGGCCTATCTTGGTGCATTTCACAGGCATTTGAAAAGACGAGCTCCCTACCTATCCTGCGTATGTCTAAGTCCAACTCTAGATATAACAAATATAAACATTAATATACCCTGTAAAAACTTCTCAATTTATTTTATTCTAATTTCAGTAGTTGGATGGTAGGAAAAGAATTAATCAAAACTGCTGGAAAATGAATAAATAAATAAATAAATAAATAAAATAAACACACACCACAGGTATAAATCTATCTATGCATATGTATATATGGCATATGCTATTATCTAAGAAATTCAAGTCACAAACTCACTTCCTTCAACAGCTATTTATAAAATGTCTGTCCACTAGCTGGGCGAATGAAGCAGGCATTAATCAAAGAGTCACAGTAGTGAATGTTAAAAGGTGAGGTATAGCCTCAGATGGATGGGAACTCAGTTCCAAGAAACCCTGTAGCAAAGAAATCTCCCCCAGTTGAAGCAATATCCAATGAATATGAAAGAGACACATTCTGGTATAACTAACTTTACAAGGAGGCATTTGCTTAATTTAGAGCTGATTCTCAAAGTGGGCACAGTATGTTATTCCTACAGGACAATAAGGTGACTTTGATGGGAGACACAGAGACTACTTTGATAACAAAGCATTACAAACCTTTCTGGGGTTTGTTTCCACCGCTGCTGGCCTGATTCCTTCACACGAATCTCCAGTAAGCACGCACTTCCTGTTCCTCCAGTGTGGCCAAGTGTTTGCTCACATCCTGATGGAGAGTGTTTTCTCCAGAGCCCTCTTCAGAAGGGCTTAATATCTCCTGAGTATTTCCTCTGTATTCTCCTTTCATTAATTCCCTTCTTCTCCAGAAACTGAAAAAGGTCGAGTGTTTCTAAATGTTATGAAGTTTATGTTTCCTGGGTTTCCTGGTGTGTGTTTCCTGGGTGTGTGTGTGTATGTGCACTGAGGGAGTGATGTTTATCACGGAAGACAAAACCCCTGTGTATGGTAGGTTTATTGGAAGGGGGATAGGAAGTATGAAGAGAAGGTATAATCAGAAGAGAAGAAAAAAGGAGGACAAATATAGATCATTAAATTCAACCTCTGCTGTTCTCATATTTCTCTTTTCACAATCTGTTCTCACAATCTTTTCTCACCAAGGATGTATTAGATATATTCATAAGTCTTCCTCAAGCAGCATTTTCTTGAAATGTTCTTCCTTTCAAAAACTTGAATGATTTATCTTGGTTTAAGACCTTTGATGTCAAACCGCAGAAGGTTTCCTTGGAAGGTAAAAGGCGTTTTCTTTTCAGCTTCCATCTTGGCTTATTTGCAACATCACAAGACATTTACTTGGATTTGAAACTTTACAGGCTTAGTCTTATGAGAGATGTTATTTTTTTATTTGTTCCACATTCTATCTCTACCTCTCCTCCCCCAGCACCCCCACTTTAGAATGAGTAAATTAAATTGGCTCAGTTATTTTTGAGTTATGAGACAGCAAAAAACATATTCTTCCTCCTCTTAAAATTTGCTCAAAGCTTTATTTGTACTGGTTTAACACAAAAGTAGATTTAAACTTCACACTTGGCAGTATTATAAGAGGAAAGAAAAGTGAAGCCAAATTAAAAAAAAAACAAAAACTTATACAATCTAAATCTTCAAACATAATAAGTAGTTTGTTCTGAGTTTTTGTTATCCAAACACACTATGCATATTTTCATGTAAAAGTACAGGTTCACTGGGAGAATATTATAACTGTGTTTATTTTGATTGCATAAAGTAATTGTTGACTGTCTGCCATAGAGAATATGCCCAGAAACCAGGAGAAAAAAAATAGAGATGAGTAAGCGTTAGTCCCTGCTACCAAAAGAGTCTAAAACTGGAGGACAGGATTATAATAGTACACAGCATGGGTATCAACAACAGGTTAAGGCAGTTCAGAGGAGGAACGGGTCATAATCAGCCCCAAATTCTACCATACCATCCTATCCCAAGCAGCCATCATCAAATGGACCAAAGCAATCCCCTCCTGATTCAGCACCCTCATTGCACTCCTATTTCCCTTTATTCCATTTGTCCAAGTGCTCAGCTTGATTCTTTTAAAAAGGTTAATGTAATCATATCACTCCTTTGCCCAAAACTCTGTAGTTGTTTCCAGTGCACTAAGAAGGCAGTCCAGGTTCCTCACTCTACCTCCCGAGTTCCTGCATGATCCACCACCTGCCACCCTCGCCTCCCATTCCTAAATCACACCAAGTTCCTTCCTGCCTTTGACTCCATGACCTTGCTTCTCACTGAACCTGGAGTCTTTTCTACAAACACGTGCCTTGACTTGCTATGTCGCATAAGTCACATCATAGGACACACGTACATATAATGTGCTGAGAGCAGGGCCTGGGATGTGTAAATATTATACACAGTGTTGGCTGCGGGTGGTCACCTAGTCTCACATAACCCTTTCAGAATTTTGTTTTAATCAGACTTACTTGGTGTTATCTCATTTACACTTCATAATATATAACACGTAAGCTCTTAAAATTATCATTATTATTATTAATTTGTTTGTTTATCTATCTCTCCTTATTAGTTTCTAACCTCCATGGGGCAAAGGTTTTGTCAGTTTCACTTTTAGTTGGATTTCTTAGACCTAGAACAGTGCCTGGTATATTGTGGCCCCTTAACAAACATAGGCCATGCCACATTTTTTAATAAAAAAATTACATTGGGGAGCCTGGGTGGCTCAGTCAGTTAGGTATCTGTCTTCGGCTCAGGTCATGATCCCAGGGTCCTTGGATCGAGCCCCACATTGGGCTCCTTGCTCAGCAGGAAGCCTGCTTCTCCCTCTCCCACTCCCCCTACTTGTGTTCCCTCTCTCACTGTGTCGCTCTCTGTCAAATAAATAAATAAAATTCTTTTAAAAAATTACATTGATGAAAGTTTAATTAATTCAGCTAGTTTTAAAATAAATGGTCCTCCTTAGACAAAGAGCTTGTGCATCCTGCTTTTGTTTTGGCTCTAAAACTATTTTTATGTTGGGAGTGGAAATGGATGGTAGAGACTGATTGAGGGCCTAGATGGTGTGATGTCACTGTGAAAACCACTGGTGACTCACAGATTCTATCATAATGTCCTTCCCAGCTCCCCAGTCTACCAGTAGGGTTATCTGTGTCTGAGAACTGAAAATTTGGGGAGCGTTTACAGTTTAATTATCTTCTTCCCAACTTTATTGAGATATGGTACACAAATAAAAATTGTGAATGTTGAAAATGTACAGTGTGGTGTTTTGATAGAAGTATACTTTGTGTAATGATTACCACAACCAAGCTAATTAACATACCTATTAGTTCACATAGTTAATAATCTTTTTGTGGTAAGAACACCTAAGATCTACTCACTTAGCAAATGTCAAGTACACGATACATTATTATTAACTATAGTCAGCATGTTTTACATTCACTTTCTAGAACTTACTTTATTATTTTTTAGAACTTACTCCTTCTATAACAGAGTTAGTGCCCTTTGTCAGCATCTCTCCCCTGACCCCACAGCCCTTAGCGACTACTCTTATTTTCTGTTCATTGAAGTACAACTTTTTATATTTCCCATAGAAATAATATTATGTAATATCTGTCTTTCTGTGTCTAGCTTGTTCATTTAGTATTGCATTTTCTTTATCTAGTCATTCATTGCTCTTTTCCACATCTTGGCTATTGTGAATAGGACTTCAATGAATACAGGAGTGTAGGGATACTTTTGAGATACTGACTTCATTTCCTTTGAGTATACAGTCAGAAGTGGCATTAGTGGATCAGTTGATTGTTGCATTTTTTTAAAATATTTTATTTATTTATTTGACAGACAAAGATCACAAGTAGGCAGAGAAGCAGGCGGGGGGGGGGGGGAAGCAGGCTCCCTGCCAAGCAGAGAGCCCGATGCGGGGCTCGATCTCAGGACCCTGAGATCATGACCTGAGCTGAAGGCAGAGGCTTTAACCACTGAGCCACCCAGGCGCCCCTGATTGTTGCATTTTTAATGTATTGAGGAAACTCCATTCTGTTTTCCATAGTGGCTGTACTGATTTACATTTTTTCTAACAGTATTCTCTTTTCTCCACATCCTCATCAACACTTGTTATCCTTTCATTTGGCCAATAATCATTCTAATAGACATAAAATGAATAGGTTAATAGATTAATGAGGTTGAGTACCTTTTCATATACCTGCTGGCCATCGGTAAATTGCCCCTTTTTTAATCGAGTTATTTGCTTTGCTGTTATTGAATTTAGTTCCTTACGTATTTTGATATTATTAGATATATGGTTTGAAAATATTTTCTCTTACTCCATATGTTGCCTTTTGATTTTAATTTCTTTGGCTGTGTGGAAGCTTCTTGGTTTTATATAATCTTACTTGAAATTTTTGTCTTCATTGCCTGTGCATTTGGTGTTGAATATTGTTTTGAATATGTTGAAAAAGAAAATCTTTGTCAATATCAATGTCGAGAAGTTTATTTCCTATATTTTCTTCTAAGAGTTTTACAGTTTCAGGTCTAATATTTATGTCATCGGCAAACAATTTTTCTTCTTCCTTTCCAATTTCGATGTCTTTTATTTGTTTTTCTTGCCTAATTCCTCTGGCTAGGACTTCCAGTACTGTGACGGATAGAAGCAGCATCTTTGCCCCTTCCTGATCTGCAGAAAAACGTTTCAGCTTGTCACTGTTGAGTATGATGTTAACTGTTGATCTGCCCATACACAGTCTTTCATATGTTAGGTACATTCCTTCCATACTAATTTGTTGAGAGTTTTTTATCATGAAATGATGTTGAATTTTGTCAAATGCACTTTCTGCTTCTACAGAGGTGATCATATGATTTTTTCATTCAAATTAATACAGTGTATCAAGTTTATTATTTGAAAATGTTGAATCATCCTTGAATCTCAGGGATAAATCTCATATGATCATGTGGCATGAACTTTTCAATATTCTCTTGATTTGGTTTGCTAGTATCTTATTGAAAAATTTTACATCTTTGTTTATTATGGATATTGGCTTATAATTTTCTTTACTGATAGTGTCCTTATCTGGCTTTGGCATCGGAGTTATTCTGACCTGTTAACATGGGTTTGGAGGTGCTCATTCTTCTTTGATTTTTTGGAAGAGTTTGAGAAGGATTGACATTAACTATTATTTAAATGTTTGGTAGAACTAATCAGTGAATCTATCCAGTCCAAGTCTCTGGTTTTGAGCAAAGTTTTCATTAGTAATTCATTCTCCTTACTTGTTATTGATCTGTTCAGTTTTTCTATCTCTTCATCATTCAGTCTTGATAAGTTGTACGTTGGAATTTATCCATTTCTTCTAAGTTATCCAATTAGTTAGTGTATAATTCATAGTAGTCTCTTATGATCTTGTGTCCTATTATGATAAAAGCTATAATGATATTTCCAGTTCCTAGAACTGTGATAAAATAATTTGCTATTATTTAAACTATGTAGCCTGCATATATGATATTATGATATCTCAAGTAGATTAATATAATTCTAAGGGATATTTTGCTGGATATAGATTTCTGGGTGGAAAGTTTTTTTCTTTTTTTTTTCTTCAGCAGTTTAATCATGTCTCGCTGATTCTTGGTCTCTATAGTTCTATAGTTTCTGATAAGGAATCATCAGTTATTCAAATTGTTGCTCCTCTGTATATAATGTTACAATTTTCAATGGTTACTTTGAAAATTTCTTTTTAAATTTTTTTGAGAAACCTCCATCTTATTTTCCACAGTAGTGTACCAATTTGCATTCTTATCAACAGTGCATGAGGGTTCTTTTTTCTCCACATGTTCACCAACAATTAATTCTTTTCTTTTTTATTTTAGTCATTCTGACACATGTAAGGTGGTATCTCATTGTAGTTTTGATTTTCATTTCCCTGATGATGAGTGAGATAGAGTATCATTTCATGTATATGTTGGACCATTTGTCTGTCTTTGGGAAAATATCTACTTAGGTCCTCTGCTGACTTTTTGGGGGGGGTATTTAAATTCAAGTTAGTTTACATATAGTGTATTATTAGTTTCAGGGTAGAATTTAGTGATTCATCAGTTGCATATAACACTCAGTGCTCATTACATCAAGTGCTCTCCTTAATATCCATCACCCAATTATGCCTTCTCCCTACCCACCTTCCCTCCAGCAACCCTCAACTTGTTTCCTAGAGTTCATGCATACGTGGAAATTAAGAAACAAAGCAAATGAACATAGGGGAAGGGAAACCAAAGCAGCAAGCATGGAGCCAGACATGGTGCCCATCTCACAACCCTGAGATCACCACCTGAGCTGAAACTAAGAGCTGGTTGCTTAACCAACTGTGTCACCCAGCCACCCCAGTTGTTGGCTACTTTTAAGATTTTTTTTTTTTTTTATTTGACAGAGAGAGAGATCACAAGTAGGCAGAGAGGCAGGCAGAGAGAGGAGGAAGCAGGCTCCCCGCGGAGCAGAGAGCCCGACGCGGGGCTCAATCCCAGGACCCCGAGATCATGACCTGAGCCGAAGGCAGCGGCTCAATCCACTGAGCCACCCAGGTGCCCCTGTTGGCTACTTTTAGATTGCAGTCTGGATATGTGGATTCTGTTATATTTTTGCAAAGAGTACTTACTTGTGTTTGTTTGTTTTAGTAAGCAATTGACTTCATATGATTCAAACTAAAAACTATTTGGGGGCTCAAATTTTAGTCCGTTCTTTTAAGTTGGAATTTGTCCTTATATTTGTTAAAAGTCAACTAGAGGTTTTTGCAGTTTGTGTACATAATTCCTGGCTCTCTCTTTCTACCTATCTAATTTTCAAGTCTTATCCCCTTACCCCCTATTTTCTAACAGGTCAGTTTGTCCAAACTCTGTCCTTCAATCCAAAGAGACTATGGTTTTGATTGGAATTTTAGCTGCCTTGTTTGGCACTCATTTCATGAAGCCAAATTTTTTGAGGAACCTTGAGATTAGTGACTAATCTCAAGCTAAAAGCCACTAGAACAAGAAATTCACTTTTCTTCCAAGTTTTGACTCTCCCCAGAATCTTCTGTCAGGACTTTTTATATTGATTTTTTGTTTTATTTATTTTTCAAAGATTTTATTTATTTACTTGAAAGGGAGCACAAGAGTGAGAGAGAACAGAGAGAGAGAGAGAGAAGCAGACTATCCACTGAATAGAGACCCTGACATGGGATTAGATCCCACAACCCTGAGATCATGACCTGAGCCAAAGGCAGACATTTAACTGACTGAACCATCCAGGTGTCCCTTGATTTTTTTGTTATAGTTGGTTTGTTTATTTGCTATTTTACTGCAGTTTTATAATAATCTTTGAGACCACTGATTCAGTAGAATCTTACTCTGCCATACCAGAAATGTAAATCCATCCCCCATTTTTACATATTCCTACCACTATTTGAGCATTTCATCTGTTTCTGCCATGGTAAGATGTTCCATACTTGTCTTGTACTTTCCCTGTCCTAGATCTTAAATCAACCATTTCTCTAAAGCATGGTAGTTCTTTTAAGGGAGAGAATGGTATTTAGTAGCCAAGATCTGAGTGCTAGGTGTGCTCATGGCTACTGGAGTATCACTGATCCCAGGCATACAAAGTGGACATACAAAGATTGTATATATACATATATACAAAGAATGTATACATATATATACAAAGAATCATGGGATAGATTATATGCATACATATATAGAAAGAATCATGACTTCACTTTGATACTTGATACCTGGTATGGTCTGAAGTGTATGTTTCTCAAATTTATATGTTGAAGTTCTATTTCCCAATACTTTGGAATGGGACTATATTTGGAGATAAGGCTTTTAAAGAGGAAATTAAGGTAAAATGAGGTCATATGGATGGCGCTAACTCAATTTACTGGGGTCCTTCAAAAAAGAGAAAATTAAGACATAGATATCCCACAAGCTGAGGGGTCCCCATGATGTGAGGACACAATGAAAAGGCAGTCATCTGCAAGCCTAAGAAGGAGACCTCAGAAGGAAACAAGTCTGCTTACATCTTAATCATGAACCTCTAGCCTCTGGAACTATGTGAAAATAAATTTCTATTGTAAAGGCCATCCACAGTGGTATTTTTGTTAAGAAAGCCTAATCTGACTAATATAAAATGAATTCTACCCTAAAACTGCAAGGTTTATTCTAGTTTTCACTCTATCGAATTTGTTACTTCCTTCTCTAAGAGAGACTAACTGTCTAACAGTGAATAACAAAACTAGCATCATCCTTAATTACTTAATTCATTAATTAACTAAATCAATCCAGCTGCATATAACTTCTATTTTCACTTCCACCTCCTCTTTTGCACAAATGACCTCCTAACTCTGCTTGGGCTCTGTCACTGTGCACTGACACACAGCCCCATGAGGACATAGTCAAACGCCTACTCAGACCATGATGTTCCAGTCCACATGGATACCGTTCTCACCAAACTCAGACTCTCACACTCAACATCCAGCAACCTTCATCAGTGGAAGCCTTCTGAAGTCACTTGTGCTCTGATATCCCATTGTAGGCCACTGAGAGTCTCCCCAGGATACCCCTTCCATCACTAGCTTTGACATCAACCGTGCCCTGTTCCACTTAATGTCTTTAGACATTATTCTTCTGGAGGAAAACAGAAGAACAAGGTAGAGAAGAAAAAGAGTAAGAGAAATTGATACATTTTCCTTTAAATGATAGGCAACTGAACTGCTTTTTATTAGCATTTACAGTTCCAAACAAACTTTGATAATTTATACAAAAAAAAAAAAAGTACCCTGGTATTTTGTGATAAAACAAGTGTGGTTTTATTAAATTAAAATATAGCAATTTAAGGAAGTTTAACAAGATATTACTCAGCAGATGTCAGTCAGGGGTTACAAAATAACATTCAGAGCCTATACTTAACAGACTGTGTCAGAGATGGTATACATAGGACCAGAAAGTATCTTCAAACAGTAATGCTTTTCTTCTCCTTATTTTCTTATCTAAAACCTTTCTCTTATCCAATCAGAAATACCTTCATTGCTTAGCAGAGAAGCAGAATTATCCTAGTAGGAATGAAAAAATAAAGAGTCAATAAGCTTTGATTCCTAAAGCAGGCTTTTGAGAATCAAGAGATGGTCTGAGGAAAGAACATGAATTGTGTATCATAACAATACAATTGGCAGGAAATGAGAAGGAAGATGTAACCACCTCCCTCCTTACTTCCTGGAAGGTGGTCCGCTGGGCTAGAAAGTTAGGGATTGGAGTGAGAAGCAAGGGTGAAACAAGGTTACAAAATGCCAGAGCAGGAGGCCAGGTGGAGAGGAGCAGAGTAGCATCAATACCACTTGGTGCTCTGAGTGGCTGGGCCTGCAAACTCAGAGGCGCTAAGCCAGAGCCTGTAGATGTATCATTACCAGAATAAGTCACATGGGCTCTTGGGCACTTTCTGTCCTCCTTCTAGATGTGGGTCTTCCACTGAAAACTGCCTTGGGGAACATACAACAGATGGACATCTTTCTATGCCTGAGACTTTGCCAAGCCTCTTCTAAGTGTCCCATATAGACAGTCTACTATATTTTCAATCAGCCAGGGCAAAAGCTTCAAAAATCAGTGAGATCTCCACACAGAGAGTTGTTGGGGGCATAGAAAGTAAAGCCTATGGGGTTTACACTTGACTTGAACTGTCTAATGTTAAAGCCCATCTCTACCCCACACTAATTCTCTCACATCCTGGTAGAAGTCCAGGATCTGATATTTTGAATATCTCTATCTATCCATCTTTAAACTAGTCCCTTTAGCCTTCTTGAGTATTACAATTTCTTTATGTATAAAATGAAAGTAATACTATCTACCTACAGGGGTCGTTGTTAGGAATAAATGAAATTACCTTTGTAGCCATCATGGAATATAGCTACTCCTTAATAAAGGTTAATAAGTTTATTATGAAAAAAAATTAGAGTGGTTCATATTATCAAAAGTGACCCTGTTCAAAAGGCAATTGATAGCTAAGGCCATACTTTTCTACTACCACTGTTAGAACATTTATATTGAATTCATTCTGTATTCATTCATTTATTCATCCGATATTTATCATTACTGGTGCTGGACACTGTGACAAGTACTTGGGGAACAGCAGAATCAAGTCAAACAAGATTCTGATGCTGTGGGTGTGACAAGAGAGCAGCAGAAGTGACATAAAACAATGCATCAGCAATCATTTTAATTACAGTGGTGAGAAGTGTTGCAAAAGAGATAGGCAAGGCTTTCAGCATCCTCTCTGGGGCCCTTGTTTCATTCCCTCCTGCAGCCTTTAACCCTAAGGAGTTTGACTGGAGAGCCCAGATGGAAGGATTCTATATGGAAACAACAGGACATGGTTGAATCCAGGTTTCCACTTGTTTCCAGCAAGGTGACAACATTTTAGTGAAACCATCATGCACCCTGCAGACCAGACCTCACATTAACTGGATATGTTTCCCAATCACTGTCTTGTGGCCGATGCAGCCAGACCTAATTGAATTCCTGCCCCCAAAGAGTAAGATACTCTAAAATGGTGATAGTGGTTGCTCTGTCCCTGAGGTCCGGGCGACTATGTCATGCAACGATATGTAATAAGACATATGTTGAATTCCATGAAGGGTAGGAATTGTGTCTGGCTCATTTTTCTTAAATTACAGATCACATTTACAGACCTGATAGGAAAAATAAATACGTAGACAATTAGGACAATTTACATGAGTGAGAAATTTGCTTTACTTGAAAGTGCTGAGGACATAGTGTTTGCATGGGACCAGGCCACTGCTGTGACTTTCTTTGACATGAACGGAAGAACCATGTTAAATGTGAATTTTTTTTCATTTTTTTTTACCATTTTATTTATTTTTTCAGCATAACAGTATTCATTGTTTTTGCACAACACCCAGTGCTCCATGCAAAACGTGCCCTCCCTATTACCCACCACCTGTTCCCCCAACCTCCCACCCCTGACCCTTCAAAACCCTCAGGTTGTTTTTCAGAGTCCATAGTCTCTTATGGTTCACCTCCCCTTCCAATTTTTTTTTTTTTTATAAACATATAATGTATTTTTATCCCCAGGGGTACAGGTCTGTTTTGTTTTTTTTTTTTTTAATCATTGAACAGGCTTGTTATGTTTCTGGCAGAGGTCATTTTCAAGTAAATACTGTCAAAGAGAAAGTGTAGAGAGCATGCACATTGATACGGAGCAGATACTCTGACTGGTCCTGTGTATTACTTGACCTGCTGACTTAGGATAACATTCTTGTTGACAGGCCTGAAGGAGAAACATATTGCAACACAGACACGGAAGCCTCAATAGCCTCATTACCCAACACTCAGGCAATGACAGCCTAAACTTTACACTTGGGTTCGCTGGATTCTCTGTTTACCACAATGCTCCATGTTCCAAGGGGTTCGTCCACTGGTAAATTCCAACGAGGGACTCAGCCTACTGACAAACAAGCACATCAGGGGTCATAAAGACTAACCTGGTGATCTCCACTACTACCCACCAGCTGTGAGGCTTTGGAAAAGTTACTGCAACCCTTTTCTCTACGGTTTTCTCTGCTGTAGAATGAGAATACAGGTCTCACAGGGCTGGGGTTAAGTGACTTAGTCTCCATGCACCTGCTTTATTGAAAGAAAGTAACAAGCATTTCTTTTTCCATATCCCAACGTTCTCTCCCCTGTAGTCTTGCACAAAATGTGTCAGCAGCCCTTTCAGAAAGTCAGTCTGAAACATAATTGCCTATTTTAATAAATAGCAATTTTGTAATAATTTTCCCTTTGCTTCTGAATGCTCATCTTGATGGCTTTGCTTGCTTTTTAATTGTGTAGATGTCTGTGAAGGTGAGGGAAGATCATGTCGCTTTTGAAAATAAAGAAAACTCGGTTCTTTCCAAGCTATTGAGTAGTTTAAAAATCCATTTAAGTGTTCACTAAACAAAATCAGAAGAATCAAATGCTTATGGCACTTCACAAGGATACTACAGAATCAAGCTCACAGGATAACTGGTGGTTTAAAGCCATTTTGACACTAAGGTCCTTTTTTTTTTTTTTTAAGGATTTTATTTATTTATTTGACAGACAGAGATCACAAGTAGGCAGAGAGGCAGGTAGAGAAAGAGGAAGGGAAGCAGGCTCCCTGCTGAGCAGAGAGCCGGGATGTGGGGCTTGATCTCAGGACTTTGGGATCATGACCTGACCTGAAGGCAGAGGCTTTAACCCACTGAGCCATCCAGGTGCCCCGGCACTAAGGTCTTAACATAGATTTTAGATTAGAAGAAACAGCAAAGTTGCCAATGTGGGGAAGTATTTATTCATTATTATTTCTAGCAGAAAAGTTGGGTTATTTAATTATAAGGCACAGAATATGAACTACTTAGTTTGCTGCTAACCTTAAAGTCCCAATGTGGAATAATTCCACAGACTTGGAAGAGTTGAAGTTACAAGTTCATCTTCTTAAATTACTCTATTTAGGAAGTGAGGAGTACGGTGAAAGTTCACTGTGATTTTACTTAAAATGTCAACTTTGCCAGTCCTTGGTTGAGATAACTTTTTAAAAAATAGTAATTCAATCATTTGTAGATATTTTTGTATATATAAAGTGGTTAGTAGTTGATATTAGTAATTTTTTATTATACTCTAAAAAAAGAAACATAAATGTTCCATCAAATAATATATTTTATACTCACTAAGGATAAGGATATATATATGTGTGTATATATATATATACACACACACACACATATATATATATACATATATATATTTAGTATTTAAGTAAACTTCTACAAGCAATCAAAGGCAGGATGTTCTTAACAGTGAAAGCATAATTATCATTGCTGGGTATTATTACATTCAACTTCTTCCAAGAAAGGGAAAAATGAAATGTCAATTATAAGACTTGATTTATGCTATTTTAATATCAAAGAAAAGAGAAAAATAGAAGACAAATGTTAATGATACACCAGATTTCCAGATAGGGTTTATAAGATGATCAAATCTGTTTGTAAAATTCCTTATTAATATTTATCTTATTCAATAATATGTCTGAGGAAACAGGATACTCTGATGTAAAATAATTAAATCACTCTAGGAATATTTGTATTAGGAATTTTACTCCTTTTGTCCACTTAATGTGCTATGCTCATTGAATATTTATTTTCTTTGTGCAGAAGAGGTTAAGGGGATAGAGTTCCAAAGGGTTTGAATTAGAAATAATCCAGGGGCTACCACTGGGACAAAATGTCACTTGGGACATTAGGAGAAGAGTCATTATCATAAATAAATTAACTCTGATCTGGGTATCAAGTTCAATTCCTGTGATTAAACAGATGGTTTTTCCAACTTGCCACACTGTCCTTCCTTCTTATTTTTGTTCAGCTCCAAGAATGTGTTTGATTTGTGGAGAATCTAGTAGCAAAGACATTTATACAAAATTGTTTGCAGTACCTTAGTTGCTAAAAGCCTGATAGAAACCATTTGCTGGGGAAGAAAAGAATCTTCAAAGGAACCAGTAATCTCAGTTTTGTTCAAACTCTGCAACTTCTCTGGACTGTGTAAAATATCGAAAAGAAGCAAGGAAAAAAAAAAGACAACTATCTATAGCAGATACTACAATATACTTCACATTTCATTTCAACTAAAATCTCCTAATTTGATGTAGAAATTTTCTTCTGTTCCGTATTTTTTCCTGAACATAAAATATTAGCACATGAAGATGAAAAACAGAGAATGTTAGCCTCCTGTCCTAAAACTATTATTTGTATATACCCAACAAAGTATCATTTTAAAATTTATAATGTGGTCTTCTCTATGGCTCAACTAATTAAAAATAAATTTCTAAAAACATATTGAGCATCTACTCTTTATAAGATACTACATTTTTAGTTCATGAAGTATGATAACCTTAAAAGAAAAGCATTTCCCTTGGGGCGCCTGGGTGGCTCAGTGGATTAAGCCGCTGCCTTCGGCTCAGGTCATGGTCTCAGGGTCCTGGGATCAAGCCCCGCATCGGGCTCTCCGCTCCGCAGGGGGCCCGCTTCCTCCTCTCTCTCTGCCTGCCTCTCTGCCTACTTGTGATCTCTCTCTCTGTCAAATAAATAAATAAAATCTTAAAAAAAAAAAAAAAGCATTTCCCCCCTCTGGAAGTACAAATCTATTTCAAGAAGATAAGACCTAAGTTCACGCAGAATTAAAAAGAATGTAATACGTAAAACACACATAGCACAAAGTAGTGCATGATTGAATTGATAATTACTCTGACCCCATGAGCAGTCCCCAGGCTCCTGAGTATTTCAATCAGGTCTGAGTGTTTAACCCTGTTCAGCAATCAAACTAAGTGCCTCTGTCACATTTCCATTTGTAGTAGTCTAAACAAGGCATCCTGCCTCTTACCCCCACTCCAAGGTACCTCTCCAGATTCGAGCTCAATCTCTCATAAAGACAAGGAAAAGCCCTTCTCTTAAACCCATTCCACTCTATCCTTTTGAACTCTAAAGAAATCTGTAATCAGGGAGCTTCTTTAAATGCTTAGTCTCTTTCCTGATTGTTCCCTTCACATCTGTGTTTTTATTGAAACTGAGCTGTCCCCCGAGGAAACCGCTTCTCTTCAAATGGAATCAAAGCTGATTTTCTTTTCTTGCTCATACCATGTTCCAGTAAGGATCCGTAAGGGAAGTGGACATCCTCCTTGCTCCACACTGACAGTTTCCAAACATAACAACCTCTTCCTTCTGCAAACACCTTGCTCCTGTGAAGCAAGTACCGTTGGGTCACATCATCCACTCCGTCCCCTAATTGATTTGTCTACCAATCTCTTGCCAGGGACCTCAATTCATTTGAGTTTTAGCTTTAATCCACTGACCCACTACTTTGTTACTACTTGTCAGTTCCTACCTGTCTTCGCTTTCTGTGCTATCAAGCAAAGCACTGGCAACCCGAGGTGATGGGATGGGCAGTGACAATTAATTTTACTGAGTGCTTTCTGAGGGCCAGGCACACTATTCACGTTTACATACTTGACATTTAACTCACCACAATCTTATAAGATATGGTCTATTATTATTCCATTTCACCAATAAAGTAACCCAAAGTTATTAATGAGTTAAGTAATGCATTTATGTGCATCTGTGTATGTACTAAACACGTGCGTATGTTAGCAAATGATCCCTGCTTCCCTTCCATACCTCCCTCTCACCATTGTTCAACACGTGCACAAGCCTGACATTAGAGTAATCCAGCCTTGTGTATCCTTACTATACCCAAACAGGTGAACACTGCTGGAATAAATAAGACAACTATTCAGACTGATTTCACTTTCACTTCATTTTCTCAAGTGGACAATCAAGACTGATGACAAGACTGTTTGTCCTCAGGGCTCACTTCCCACTCTGCAGGATAACTATTTCGTCTCCCACACCTCCCTCCCCACACTTCTCTCTCACCTAATTACTTCACTTCAAACCTCATTTAGAAGGAAGATGCCATCCAGAAAGGAAACTCCCCTATTTTCATTCATGTAAATCTGGGGAGGTACCTGTCCCCGGGACCTGTCCTGACAATGATGGACCCTTTATTCTTTTTAATCACAGGCTGGACTCTGCACTTCTGAGCTGAATCCCAGCCCCTGTCAGTTTCTCAAAGATTTTACTCCCTTTTCCCTCTGGAATCATTAACATTTCATTAAATTGAAAATACCATTAATTGTAGGCTGCACCATTGTTTTATGTACACCTTTTTTCTCTAGTTGTGGAAAAATACACAGAACATAAAATTTACCATTTTAACCATTATGAAGTGTACAGTTCAGAGGCGTTTTGTATATTCACACTGTTTTGCAATGACCACCAGCCCCCATCTTTAGAACTCCTTTCATCTTTCCAGACTGAAATAGTAATATTCTTCCCTCCCCGTTGACCCTGAACCACCATTCTCCCTTCAGTCTTTACGGATTTGACAAGCTGAGTATGTCCTTTAAGTGAAATCATGCAATATTTGTCCTTCTGTGATTGACTTGTTCCATTTAATGTAATGTCTTCTAGGTTCATCCACGTTGCAGCATGTGTCAAAATGTCCTTCCTTTTCAAAGACTGAATAATATTTCATTGCAAGTATGGATCACATTTTGTTTATCCATTCATTTTTGAAGGATTCTTGGGTTGATTCCCCCTCTGATTAATAAATAATTCTGCTAGAATATGGATGTACAAATACCTTTTCAAGTCTCTGCTTTCAATTCTTTTGGGAACATACCCAGAAGTGGAATTACTAAACCATATAGTAATTTTATGTTTAATTTTTTCAGTGAACCATCATGCCACTTTCCCCCTTCGCTGCATCATTTTATGAATCTACCAATATGTGTTATTCAAATCTATCCATATCCTTGCCAACACTTGCTGTTTTCTTCTTTTTTTGAATAACTGCCTGTGTGTAATTTTTTAAAAGAAAAAATATATATCCCATGACAGGAATTCTAATTAGAAAACCTCCAAATACTGAGACATCAAAGGTCTTTATCTTCAATGTACGGACATGTGAGAAGAAAAGCCCACTAGGTAGAAAAGGACAGAAATGGCATGAACCAATCTCCACCTTGACACAGAATGGCAAGAAGGAGACAAACAATAAAACAAAACACTAACTTAAGAACCGAACACAAGCCAGTCCTCAAGAAGGTTACTGGTCTGAATTCAAGCTGCCAGTGAGAGTCAAAGACCACAAGTGGAAAATTTTAGGCTAAAGAAGATTTTGGTGATAATTGTCTCAAGGTAACTCATAGATGTTAATGCAAATCCTTTATATTTTAATTAATAGATTATAAGATGTTTTAATCCATTTTATAATGAACATATAATGGACTTACAATGGATAGTAATCCAAATTATCAAAATATGATAAAAACCTATATTTTAGAATTAAAGAAATGTGGTATTTACATTTATGTGGAATGTGTATATTAAAATCATTCCCAATTAACATAAAGGCATATTGAGTGCCCTTCACCTTAAAAAATAATAAACCTGAACTTCTATCTCCCTCACTTATTAGCCAATATTTTATCACCTCTATTGATACATTTTTCAGAAGTAATATTGCCAAGGCTATATTCGCTTTCTCCATTACTATTCATTCTTTATTTCATCTTGTTTTCTTTCCTTTTTAATAACATAAATAATATATAGCTGTATTTCCATTGTAAAAGATGCAGACAGTATAGAAAGATATAGTGTTGAAGTATCTTCTAATGCCTTCTTCAAGTTTCTCTTCAATACATATGTATTTTCTAATATATCTTTGAATTATATATATACTACACAGATTTTACTTCTTGTTTTACTACTGTTATCTTTTCCTTTGTATTTGTTCACTTAACAGTATATTTTGGACAACTATCCATGTCAATACCTTTAAATCTACCAGTGTTTTTTTGACCGCCTGGTTTCATTGCAGAGATAAACACTTCCACTTCTGACCAATTTAAGTCACTTTCAATTTTCGTGATTTTAATGTTGTAAAAAATAAAGTCCTAGAAGTAGAATGGCTGACTCTAAAGGATATATGCATTTTATATTTGACAGACATCAGTAAATGTCTCTACAAAAAAAAAAAAGAAAGAAAGAAAAGAAAAAAGAAAACTTCCACAATTTACACCCTGGACAAAAATTCAAAAGACTAATTATTCATCTACCACATCACTAACATTGCTCTTGTTAAGATCCCAACTCTGCAAGTTGCCAAATCTACAAGTACTATTCCATTTTCTTTTGACTTAATACCTATATCATCTTTACTACAACTGATTGCTTCCTTCCTGCTGAAACAAGTCAGGGCTAGATTTCTAACAAATTATGTGGAGTAAACCCAGCAAAATTGTTTCCCGAATTTCCTTTCAGCTCTAGCCAGGACTGGATTTCACGGCCACTTCTGCTGCAAGAAAGTCTGGAAAATTGGATTACAGGATTTCTGTGTTGGTTTAGATGAATCATAATTCATATCTTTCTATATCTTTACTTAAGTGAGTGTTGAGCCCTTCATTAAAGATAACCGAAATATTTTTACTAACCAGTGGCTATTGATGAGGAGTCAATATTATAATGTAAACAGAGGAAAATTATAAAATTGCCAAGTGACATAAAATTGTGCATGGGTTATAACAGTTATGCTGATTTAATGTTCAGAGGCCTGGGTTTGGTCTTTGTTCCATCAGTAAGCTTCTGGGTTTCTCATCTGTTAAACGAAGCTGCCTGTACCCACCTTGAACACGTCTCGAGGGTTCTCCAAGAATAAAAATTGGTGTGAAATCACTTTCAAGCACTAAAGTATCATATGAATTGGCTTTTATTACCAATATATTAACTTTTGTTTTGTGGATGGAGAACACAGTATTGCAAATAAGCAAAAACAAATGTCTTTCTAGCGTAATCATTTCCTCAAATCTGGATTTCTTCTGAAATAAAGAAGCCACATTTTAATTTGTTCTTTGTAAACCCTAAGTGTCATTTCTATTTCCTATATATGCCTTTGTCTTTCCTTCTATATGGTTTAAGTAGGAAAAAAAAAAAGAAAAAAAAAGTGCAGATAGGGCCCTTTAACCTCCCATCTATTTATCTTTTATTTTGACAGGAAAAAAAAAAAAAAACTGGATTTTTTAAAAACGGCCAATTCTGGGGTTACAGAGTAAGAATAAAACTCCATGTTTATTCTTGGCCCCAGCAAAAAGCCAGAAAATAAAAAATAAATTAATTAATTAAATAAAAAATAAAAACAAAACAAGCGAACAAACAAAAGGCAAGCCAGAAAAAGAGAGACACGGAAGAACTGAAAAGAGAAAGAGTGCAGCCTACTTCCTGTGTCCTTCATGATGAGTGAGTGGTGACTCTAGGGAACCAGGACCTATTCCGAGTCACCTGAGGAGGTTACAGAACCAGAAGTCCAGACTTTCCATGCAACCACACTCCCAAGTTTCTGTGAGACATTTGAGCCGACAGCTCTTTGCATTAGCAGATGTGTACTTAAAGCATTGTTTTTGTATTTGCAGAATATTTTTCTGTTATTAAAGAGTTGCTAGAATAATTTACAAGGTCATTTGATGGTGATGGTGACGGCTAAGAGGGGGAAATGACAACAGTGTTAGTCATCGTTGGAAACGTTGAGAAATACGCAGAGAAAGTAAGGGAAGTACAGGCGGCTTGAGTATTTACTGGGCTCAGAGCCTGTCAACAGGAACTCAGGTGCCTTGGAAACAAATCCTTTCTGCTGTAAGTTGTTGAAAACTGCTGATAAAAAGCAAATGGATTCCAGTGGTGGTGTTGCCTGCTGAATGATCACTGGTGAGACTAGACCCAGATGCTGAAGAAAGTCAGTGAAGAAAGTAAGTTTCATCTTAAAGAATCAGCCTTATCCTAATAGATGATTATGTTTCACCAAATTCAGAAGATCCAAGATATGTAGACAAAATGGGTTTCAGTGAACCTGTCTTTTAACACTTCTAGTCTTGAGAAGTTATTGATACTTTAGTTCTGGAAGATTTATTTATAATTTGGAGAAAGAAGTCTACCATAGAGGTAAATATCTTCCCTACTGATGATACTCTAACCTATATACATGTTGATCACCACAGATCCATGCTGCTCACACCCGTAGCTGATATTTTTTTTTAAAGATTTTATTTATTTATTTGACAGATAGAGATCACAAGTAGGGAGAGAGGCAGGCAGAGAGAGAGAGAGGAGGAAGCAGCCTCCCTGCCAAGCAGAGCCCGATGCGGGGCTCGATCCCAGGACCTGGGATGTCCTGGGATCATGACCTGAGCGAAAGGCAGAGGCTTTAACCCACTGAGCCACCCAGGCGCCCCCCGTAGCTGATATTTTATGTCACTTACTGAATTGATCCCCCTCCCCTTTCCCATCCTATCCACCTGACCCATACGAATGGTTCCCAAGATTGAGTCAGACCTGTGAACACTGTATATTGGAGGATCCACTTGCTATCATTGCAGTTAACATCTGCTAAACATGTTGCTAGGATGCCAGCAATACCAGTCATGATTTTGATAAGTTCCATGAAGACAGGGTTAACTCCTGTCTTATGAGTCACATTACTCCCTCCTGCAGCATATTAGGTGCTTAATGAATGATGGAATAAATGCCTCACCCTGACAGCAAGCATGATGCATGTCTGATGACCTTTTCAGCCGACATATTGGGATAAGCGATGATTCAATATCATTTGTATATTACACACATCAGGAACAGTCTTGGTTCAGTAGGACTACATGGTTTACTCAGGGAACACAGCTGACAAATAAAACATTGTTTCTGTGCAGAAACGTGCCCTTGACAACTGGTCTGCAAACGAACTTTCAGAACACAGACCATCTGCATGTTGGGGCCTGCCTGTCTTTCAATTTATTTATTGAGTCATTTTTTTCCTCATTTCAAAATTTTTGCCTCACAGGAGGTGTCTTAACATGTTGCTTTGAGCTTTTCCTTTCCTCTTGTGCCTTTTTTCCTTTTAAAAATGAATCCACTGAAGGTCTTGGCCACGTGTCAATGCTCTATTCACAAGGATTAAGGATCAGCAGGGCTGCTGTGCAACAATTCAGAAACTGAGTACATCCTGTGGATTGACAGCACGTTGCCTGCTATTGTGCAGGAGGTACTGGCGTTCTAGTAAAGGCATGTTAAATTTAGCAGCTGTCTTGTATTTTTCATTGGGGATGGGGTGGAAGCAGTTGGCTATAGTCTAGATTTGTTTGTGAGTTTCACTTGAAAGTTTATTTTGAGGGATTCATCTAACAGGAACATGCTTTCACAAATTTCAGATTCTGTAAATTGTAATAACTTTGTAACAACAATATGTAAACACATATACACAGGGGCATGTAGGCATGTACCCTACAACCTGTATTCTTAACGGTTAACTTCCCCTTTGTTGTAAATAATCTGTTGAATTCCGTATGAACTCTCCGGCCACTCAAAGATAACCTATGGAGGCCATCGGTCTGTTTCTTTTCGTTCATAATCTGGGTCTGTTTATAACAGAGAAATGTATCATTTTAGAAGGAGGTGGGAGAAGGTTGCAAAGGAATTAGCAGCTGTGAGGATATGCTGATGGTGGGTTTTTTGTTTTGTTTGTTTTCCCTAATAGACATTCATGCTAATGGATAATGACAGCTAAACTCCTTTATTTTATATTCTCTCCTTATCCCATCCATAGTCTAATAAGCTAACTATGACAGAATCAAGGAAACTTCAAGATGGAAGGAGCCTTGGAAATCATAGGAAAATAGATCAAGGACCTATTTTTGCAACAGAAAAAAATCTGAGGTACAAAGAAAGGAAGAATAAATTAGAATAAGACAGTGGTGGTATAAATGAGATTAGACCCTTACTTCCAGGCGAGTGCTTATTTTACTACTTTACATTAATTTTTCATTATACTCATAGGTATCCAGCTCTGATTTGAGTCCTTATATTCTCAAAAACCTACAGATGCACAGGGAGTAATTTCCAGAATTTGAAATAATATAGTATAATATAATATAATATAATATAATATAATATAATATAATATAAATAATCTCTTGCCAAGTTTCCAAAGACATGGAAAAAAGATTTCAACACACAACATAATCCTCTTAGAGTTTAACCCCTTGGCATTCAATCCTATATAGAGTGAGGAAGGACAAACAGCATGGTTAAGATGAAAATGCAACCCATAACTCTAACAAACAACCCAAGTATTAAGCCTACATTCTATTCTGCACAATATAGTCAAAAGGTATTGATGAAACATAATAATTCAGAAACTTCTGCTTTAGTCTAATCCTCAGCTCTTCCAAGATGGGTGAGTAGCATTCTCCCGGAGAAGTATAATGTGAATGACGTCCACCTTCTGGTATATAGGGGAATGAATGGGCAAAACTGGTGGTGATGGAAACAGTTAATACCCTCCACACACTTAAACGTCATAAATCTAATTTATATACTAATAAAAATCATTTAGAATCATAGCTCTTCTCTTAAAATACATCTGATCCTAAAGAACTATTTTCATTGATTGGACATTTCTCTCTTTGGGATAAAATTTTTAAAGCACATAATCCACCTGAAATGAGATAAAATAATCAGTATTCAAATAAATGCAATAAATACGGCCTGATTATGAAGCCCTGAGATCCAGAGAGGAATAAGTCACATCCTTTGCCCCTATGAGACACATGATTGTCCTGTCCCATCTCTAGTATCTGAAGCACTTTTTACTTTGGGTTTTTCTTTGAATCTGTTCTAAAGAAACCTACTTTAAAAAAAAAAAAAAAACTTAGTCTAATTATGAACAATAATGCCTCTCAAGTCATGGGTTTCAAGTGCATATTTTATTTTTTCTATCAAATATTAAAACACAAACACACACTACATGAAAGAGAACATTCATGGATGCCTCATCCGGACTCACTCATACACCACAAGCTACAACAGAGAGTGTTTAAGGAAACATGCTTTGGGAGGCACAAACCTATGTTTTCTTTATTACACAACATCATTGAAAGAAACACTTTCTAAATGATACAGTAGTATCATTCAGGGGGACAAAGAAAAACATTACTACATCACTTATATATAGGAAGTATAAGATGTAAATTCAGACACCTTTTTTTTTTTTAAGATTTTATTTATTTATTCATGAAAGAGAAAGAAAGAGAGGCAGAGGGAGAAGCAGGCTTCCCACTGAGCAGTGAGCCCAATGCAGGACTCATTCCCAGGGCCCTGGGATCATGATCTGAGCCAAAGGCAGATGTTTAACCATTTGAGTCACCCAGGCACCCAAATTCAGACACTTCTAAACGACCCCCCGCCCCCGTGCAAAAAAAAAGGATTTTAGAATCGGTGAGAGAAGGTGATGCAAAAATGCATGGGCAGTTAAAGTAATGTCCCCAAAGAGGAAATTATTTCATAAGCTAGCATTTCAATTTTAAAGAAAAGTAGAAAGAAGAAAAAATACGCTTGAAATGGGAAATATGTAGTGAAGGGAAATCCTACATGATATCTTAACCTGAGGAATTTGAAAAGGCAAGAGGGTAGATAGGGAGTACTCAGTAGAGATAAGAATGTTCCAGAATGTTGAGAAGTTCAAAAGGAAGTTTTATATAGGACCTTGTAGGCTTCGATCCAAGAGCCAGTGAAGAAGATCATTCACTGTGTCACTAGCCTTTAGAATTGCTGAAGTTTGTTCTATAATTTATTTAACTGGGAGTCTGGGGGCTCTGGTTACATTCTTAACAAAGGGAGAAAAAATGTTCTTTCACTTAAAATGAGTTTTTACTTTGTTTTTGTAGCTGATTTCATTCTTTCTAATTTCTAATAGTTAAAGAATTTATGTCAATGGCATTGAAATTACATAGGACAGTTAGGTCTGAATGCGGTCCCAGATTATGAAATGTCTGAGGAAACATATTCTAGAGATCACCCATCATCCCGAAGATTCTTTTTTTTTTTTTAAGATTTTATTTATTTATTTGACAGAGAGAGAGATCACAAGTAAGCAGAGAAGCAGGCAGAGAGAGAGGGGGAAGCAGACCCCCTGCTGAGCAGAGAGCCCGATGTGGGGGTTCGATCACAGGACCCTGAGGCCATGATCTGAGCCGAAGGAAGAGGCTTAACCCACTGAGCCACCCGGGCACCCCCATCCTGAAGATTCTATAGTTGAGTCAAACCCTTGTCTAAATAACCATATCACCCAGAGAAAGTCTTTGTTGTTGTTGTGTTGTTTTTGCATTTACATTTTAAGATTTTCCGTTTAAAAACTAACTTAGATAGTGAAAAACAGAAAATCCAAAGTGTTTTCCCTAGGTGAAAATACCAGTAGTCCTTAGGCTGGTGAACATTAGAAAAATCAAAACTCTGAAAACATTAGAACATTAGAAAAAACATTACAATAAATTTACTTTTTTGGTAAAAATCAAATGTCTAATTAAATCAGCAGTTCAAAATTTATAGCTACTATAAAGATAGATTCTTGTTGTAGTCTTAAACTTGAGTTAAGCCATTATTATAAGTTCCTAAGTCCAATAAATTTATGTAAAAGGTCTAATTTATTTTACAGAATTTCAATTCAGAATCATCTTTACCTCCATGTAGAAAAATACTTAGTGATTGTTTTGAAAGGAAAATGTGATATGTGGAAATTCAATAATTATGTGTGTTGTGATATCGAAATTCATGCTGTTTTGACTTTCAAATTCTGTATGACCTACCTTTCATGCATGTTACTCTAAGAAAGTGTTAATTACATGATTCATGAAGACATTTAAAAAGATTTGCTCATTTGACACTTGCCATAGTTGGTTTTAGTAAATCGTTGTTTGTTAATCTGGCTGCCTTCCCACTGCTATGATGCATAGTATTCCAGCTGAGGTAGGACTTGACTTGGCTGAAAAAAGGCATAAAAGAGATACAATTAGAATCACAAAGCATAAATATGAAATACCAAGTGGAAATGTAATCAGCTTGAAAATTTCTCTTATAAAAATAATTTAGAATATTCTTAACGAAGTCAATATCATAAACTATGGGAAGAAAGCCATTTTAGAGAAGATTATTTATTTATTTGTTTTTATTAGTTCAAGGTTCTTTAATGATGATTTCTTTGAATCAGATTTTTTTCTCTGATTCGTAAAGATAAATCTAAGGGTGAAGACCTTGGAATATGAAATTGATCATTAAAAGAACGTTTAGATTTCAACTATCTCGGTATTGAATATGAAAGATCAAGACTAATTAATAAGCTAATTAATTACTTTTTGTCTGGTTAGAGGGGAACATATTCATCTGGTTAGTCTTTGGTCACCTGGGTCTTTACCTTTATTATGCATCATAATTAAGTCATGTTAGCTTCAGCTTCAGGAAAATAACATTGATTTTGTACATTTCACAGTCATAAGAAGACACCCTTTCTCCTTGAAACATTGATGTTCACTGATGCATTTTTAATATTTATTTATTTGTTTTTTTGTTAATTTATTTTCTAATTTAATTTTTTTTCAGTGCTCTAAGATTCATTGTTTATGCACCACACCCAGTGCTCCATGCAATATGGGCCTTCCTTAATATCCACCGTCAGGCTCACCTAACCTCCTGCGCCTTCCCCTCCAAAACCCTCAGATTGTTTCTCAGAGTCCACTGTCTTTCATGGTTTATCTTCCCCGCTGATTTCCCCCAATTCACTTTTCCTTTCCTTCTCCTAATGTCCTCCATGTTATTCCTTATCCTCCACAAGGAAATGAAACCATATGATAATTGACTCTCTCTGTGCTTGACTTATTTCACTCAGCATAATCTCTTCCAATCCTGTCCATGTTGATACAAAAGTTGGGTATTCATACTTTCCGAGGGAAGCGTAATATTCCATTGTATATACAGAGCATATCTTCTTTATCCATTCATCTGTTGAAGAGCACCTTGGCTCTTTCCACAGTTTAGTGATTATGGACATTGTTGCTATGAACATTGGGGTACATATGGCCCTTCCTTTCAGTACATCTGTATCTTTGGGGCAAATACCCAGTAGTGCAATTGCAGGGTCATAGAGTAGCTCTATTTTTAATTTCTTAAGGAATCTCCACTCTGTTTTCCAAAGTGGCTGCACCAACTTGCATTTCCACCAACAATGTCAGAGGGTTCCCCTTTCTCCACATCCTCTCCAACACTTGTTTACTGTCTTGTTTAATTTTGGCCCTTCTAACTGGTATAAGGTCATATCTCAATGTGGCTTTGATTTGAATCTCCCTGATGGCTAATGATGATGAATATTTTTTTATGTGTTTGTTAGCCATTTGTATGTCTTTGGAGAAGAGTCTGAGGAGAACATAGGCAGTAACCTCTTTGATATCGGCCACAGCAACTTCTTTCAAGACATGTCTCCAAAGGCAAAGGAAACGAAAGCAAAAATGAGTCTTTGGCATTCATCAAGATCAAAAGCTTCTGCACAGCAAAGGAAAGAGTCAACAAAACAAAGAGGCAACCCATGGAATGGGAGAAGATATTTGCAAATGACACTACAGACAAAGGGCTGATATCCAAGATCTATAAAGAACTCCTCAAACTCAACACTCAAAAAACAGATAATCACATCAAAAAATGGGCAGAAGATATTCATTTATTTTAGTTTGTGATCTGTTTTCTTCTTTCTCACTAATGGTATGGAATAATTCATTATATTTCTAGTATGTGTTTACAATATTGTGGCTGATTTTCACTTATATGCAAAAGGCAATGTAAAGGGAGTTAAATAGGACTGGGAAGCAGTAAGATGTTGAGAGCAAATAGTCACAAGAATTTGTATGCAAGACTTTCTCATTTATCCCCATCAATTTGCAGTGCAAATAAGAACGTGCAACCCAGTTAACTGTACCATGAATATTCATGCCGGATCGTCTGTATTTAGAATCCAAAGAACTATGAGCGTGTTTTCACATAATGTTGCATTAACATATGTTTGTCTATGTAATTTTATTTTTCTTTGAATAAAAATAAAATAAATAAATGAATATATTTCCAGACTGGCAAGATGGAGAGAGGATCGGGGTTTGGCAGAGGGTCTATGGTTGTCAGACCTGGATGATGATCAGAATCACCCTCAAATTCATTAAAAATAAGAACTCCCACTTGATCCTGGGTTGGGGGGGGAGTAACTCCAGGACAGAAGTGACTTTTCTGGTGCAGCTACCTTTTCCCAGCATGTGTAAAATAGCCCCCAAATCCTGCTCACTTTTCTCCATCAGCAAAACCGCTCCAGATTACCAAAATCTCACCATCCTTGTTGAATTAATCTTGACTGATGAGTCACTGTCAGAATAGGATTATCCTAACAGCCTGTACTTGCCATGCTGGTAAAGAGGGGCACAAGCAGTGATGAAGAACACTCAGGGTGGATAGACTCATGGTGCTAATATTTGAGCAACTTTCTTTGAATGTCCTCAGCCTCTAGAAGTCCAAGGCGCTATCCATTGAGCCACGGAGCCACCTTGAGCAACTTTCTGTATTTATTCTGCATTTTATTCTGTATTTGAAGAAAAAGGCATAGTGTTGTTTTATACAAACTATACACATTTTTAAACTCCATCTAAGATGATCCATTCATTAGCTTCATTAAAATGTTAAATGTTCGAACCATAAGAGACTGTGGACTCTGAAAAACAACCTGAGGGTTTTGAAGGGGCAGGGGTGGGAGATTGGGGGAACCAGGTGGTGGGTAATAGGGAGGTCACGTATTGCATGGAGCACTGGGTGTTGTGCAAAAACAATGAATACTGTTACGCTGAAAAAAATAAATAAATAAATTTTTAAAAAATGTTAAATGTTTCAAGTTACCAAGGAAAATAACAGTCCAGGGATATTCATCAGAAAATAAGATAGATTAAGTATAAGGACTCTTGGAAATCAGTAATATTGAAATCATAATATGATTAAATGGAGTGGAAGCATTATGATAAGTGAAAGGAATCAGATGCAAAAGGTGTCACTCTTTATTTATGTAACAGCTAGGGAAAGTAAAATGTGTGGCTAAAATCAGATCAGTATTTTCCAGGGGACTGTGGTAGAGGCAGAGGATTGACAATCAAGGGCCATGAGAGGGTTTTTTTGATGGTGATGAAAATATTCTTTATCTTGATGTGGTGATTAGATGATTATACACAGTGACCAAAACTAATAGGAAGGCACACCAAATATGGTGATTTTGGTAAATGTTCAGTGTATGTAAAATCCATCTCAGTAAACCTGACTTGAAAAACAAAAAGAATGTCTCGGTGGGGGGAGGTGAATCATTGTGGAACAACATTCATAACAGACAATTTTAAATTTCTCTACTGTGAGCCAATGCATTCAAAGAGATGATCAGCAGGAATATAAAGCTATGGCTGAGCCAGGAATTGGAGATGATTCCTGTATGTATTATAGTTTAAGATCTAGTTAAGTCTTGAACGGGACTTCATCTGGATGACTGTGGTAAGAATAAACTTGTTGGATTGCATTCTAGAACGATTCATGGATACCTATGGAACTCAATGGCTCCTATTCCTGGGACTCAGCCAGTAAGAGTTGCTGTTTCACTGACCTCTTGGCCATCCTATATTAAAATGAAACATAGGGAGTAGTAATGAAAGCAGGGATTCTTTATGAAACATTTTTGTTGGGTTACGTATTTGTTATGTATATCGGAGTTGACTTCTTTAGCAATTCTAAGCCTAGATTTTTCTCATCTATACAATCAGGGCACTAAAATCCACCTTGCATGTAGAATAATGCGTGTGGAAGCATTTTGTTAATGGTAATCTGAAATCTGCCTTTATGGGGAGTCCTGGAGGCATGACACTATGTTCCACATTAGTAAAGGCCTGATTATTGTGTTCATTTTCAATACTGCTAAGGTGATGAAAAGAATCTGGTGAATCATAGCAATGAGTCAAGAGATGGAGAAGAGGCTCCACTGAAGAAAGTTTAAAGTGGGGGGAGAGAGTTGATGTGAAAGGAAAAAGTAACGGGAATCGGGCCCATTGATGTTTCCATCTAGAGAATGGAGGTCAGCCCTTAGTCAACCCCAGAGTCATCAGCTTCAAGAGTAGGCGCTCATTTACAAATGACAGAAAACATGAGAGAGTTCAGGCAAGCATCGAAACTTCCTGAATCAAATGGCAGCTGCATACCGGAACAGCCTTCTAGAGGAAGTTTACTTTCTGGGAAGTTAAGAGAAGCCATCAGTGAAAGGATTCTGATTTCGCTTACCCAGAACCTGGGTATGCCAGGTCACTGGATGAGGGGGTGACTACCAGTCTGTATGGGCAGGGAGCTCAGATATTATGTTTATATACCAAGGGTAACTGTGCAGGGCTGGCTGAGAGCTCAAGCCTGGCCTCATTTTCAAGGTTATTTCCCTGGTCTGGTCTGTGGACTGCTTCAATAAGAATCACTCAAAGAACTTAAAAATCGCAAATATCTGGATACCATCATGCCAGCAATATTTAGATTCTTTGAGAACTGGACACAGAATCTAAATTTAATATGTACCCCAAGGTGATTTGGACACACAACAAAAGTTGAGAACTGCTGTTTTAAACAAATAACCTAAAAATCTGAGTCACTGCTCTATTCCTATGCAATTCTCTGGGTTAAACTTGTGTCATATTTTCCAGAGTTCCCTAGTTCCTACCTGACTTCGTTAACCTCTATAATATTCTCATTGATAATTAATATTTTCTACCATCTTTATGAGCAATTATTAAATTTTGCTTATTTGTTGTTTGGCTTTTTAATTGTCCAGTTATCAGGAAACAGGCATACAGTCTCTCCCTCCATCGCACCAGCTGACACACATACACTTTTCTATACATATCGCAGCCACTTGGACTTTCTAAAGGCAGTGGGGAGAAGGGCATTGGTAAAAATAAATATTTAGGAACACCTGGGTGGCTGGCCTTTAGCCTCTGCTTTCGGCTCAGGTCATGATCCCAAGGGTCCTGGGATTGAACCCCACATCAGGCTCCCGGCTGGGCAGGAAGCCTGCTTCTCCCTGCTGTGTTCCCTCTCTGGCTGTCAAATAAATAAGTAAAATCTTTAAAAAAAAATTTAAAAACTGCATGAGAAAATCAGTAAAAGGACATACAGTTATTTTTTTTCTTAAGTATGACTACAGGTTGGACATAAGGGAATTTTATGGCAGTGGAAATTTCCCATATGATGCTGTAATTGTGGATACATATTATTATCCATTTGTCAAAACTCCTAGCATATACTGCCCAAAGAGTGAACCTTAATATAAATAATGAACTTTAGTTAATAATAATATATCAATATTTGCTCATCGATTGTAACAAATGTACCACACTAATCAAGATAATGGGAAGGGGGTGCCTGGGTGGTTCAGTTGGTTAAGCCTCTGCATTCAGCTCAGGTCATGATGTCAGGGGCCTGGGATCAAGCCCTACACTGGGCTCCCTGCTCTTCAGGGAGTCTGCTGCTCCCTTTCCCTCTGCCTGCTGTTCCCCCTGCTTGTATTCTCTCTCTCTCTTTGTCAAATAAATAAATAAAATCTTAAAAAGAAAAAAAAAATGGGAAAAAAAGAAACCGGGTGGAGAGAAGAAATACGGGTATCACCTGCTTTTCTAGATGTTGTCTTATGCCTCTTGGCTTTTATGAAAGACCTATGTTAGTGCTTGTTTTCACTCACTGAAAGAGATCTGAAAGGATATTACCTTTTATTTTAAAAAAAGTGATAAATGAAAGTAGTATTCACTATTTGTTTGCGGTGAGCAGTTACAGAGAGGCAACGCAAACCCTGCGCAGTGAGTGTGGCGGGTTCTTCCCTGGGAACCATACTCAGAATCGGCATCAAACCACCACAGGTTTAAACTGTCTCTGAGCATCTGTGCTTTATCTTGATTTATTTTGCCCATCCATTAGCAATATGTATGCTTAGATATCAGAAAAGCCTAAGAGAGATTATTTTCTGGATCTAGGAATACTCAAAATTTTTTCCCATATACATTAAAGGTAATTTCTTTCTTCGCTTTACATGGTTTCAGCTTACAAAGGTCATAGGAACGCTCCACTTTCAGATAGCGAGGGGAACCTTCATCTGGTAACTGTACCGTTTGCTCGCTGTCCTCCTTCCCTCTCCTATAGATCCAAGAAAGTTGATTTTTTAGTCTGTTCAGTTTTTTCCTTGTTGTTAGAAGTGACAACTTCTAAGCTCCTTATATATGGAGCCAGAAACTAGAAGTGTGAGTTGTATATTTTTGCTAATGTAATTTTGAGACTGAATTACAAAAATAATTGAAATTAAAAAAATAGAAGTCCCGTGGGTTTGTGACAAAAATTATGACTCTTATTCTTAGGTTTAAATATACTACCTTGTTTAAATTTTTTTTCTGCATTAATGCACATTTTTTCCTTGATATTAAAAAGCCAAGAATAAAAAAAATAAAATTTGGTTGAAATAAATGTCTCAGGCTTATATGAATGTGTGTTTCTAGAGAAGGAAAAACATCAAGCCAAAAGGAATGAGACCATCCTCTCCTCTAAGACTTATGAGAAAATAAGGCTTGGTGATTTTTACTTCTGATCTAATAAATTTGCGAAAAGAGACCCAGAAAAATGGTGGTCAATGGAAGGTATTCTAGAAAGCTGAACTCTGGTGACAGACCAGTGTTGTTGTTGTTGTTACACTTTGCCTGTTTTACTGGTGTCTTGAGATCCATTCCGTGACATTTAGGCTGACTTTTGCAGAGTTTCTCCTCACTTTGTGTATTATGTTTCTTGCTTCTCTTTTATATTCTACCATTACACCCATGTGTGGTGTACATATGGCTGCTTCTGTGCCCGTCTCCTCCAAATCCCTGCTCTCGTGGAGCTTATCTTCTGGTGGGAGAAGAGCGACATATAATAACATCAAATGGAGAGGGAATCTAGACCACATAATACGGTCGAATAGTGGTATGTGCAAAGGAATAGAAGCTAAGGAAGGCGATAGTGTGTATGAGTGGGTAGTCAATTTTGAAAGGGGTTCAGTAATGCCTTATTCAAATGTGACATTTGAGAAAAGACCTGAAATACATGAGGCAGTGAGCCCTACAGATCTCTATGGTCGGGTGGTAATTATAGTCTAGAGGAAGATAGAGTGCTAAGACCTTAAGGCTATGGTATGATGTTCCAGGAAGAACTGGAATGGAGCCAGTGAAGGGCAGTGTGGTAGGACATGAAGTAAGAGAGGTAGTAAGGAGGATTTACTGAGCAGCCAAATTTGCAGTAGAGGTTACCAACAGGTAAGGATTATAGCCCAAACTGAAAGCATGAGAAATAAAGAAGAAATAAAATATGTATTACTTATTACATAATTCAAGACACCAGAAATACTTGTGGGCACATCTTCTTTGCCTACTAACTCTTACACTGCTTAAGCAGAGTGGGAATCTGCTGGCTTGCTTGGTTGGGAATTCTAGGATCTGAGCTGGCTTCCGAAACTGGAAGAGCACCAGGAACTCTCCTTCTCCTACCATCTCTTGTCGTCTTCCCTATTAGCATTATTTAAGTCTTAATGTAGTAAAAGGTCACTGTGAATAGCTCTAGCCTACATAATTTGGATGCAATACTACCAAGAAATTAGGGAGATAGAGAGAAAGAGAAGAAATTGATTCTCCCTTCCATCAATTAAGAGGATCTTGGGCATGATTCACGTTGTCCCAGTCTGGGTGAACTAATCATCACAGCCAGGGAGAAAGGACATACTGATTGGCTAATTGGTCAACTATGGCATACTTCTAGAGCTAGTTCCCCAACAAAATTCCATTCACATTTTATGACAAGGAAGAATAAATCTAGAGCAATAAAAGCACGTGTTTGCTAAAAAGTAGAATCTCTTAAATTTATAGACCTCAATTTTATCTCCCATGCAATGCCAGATACTGTGAAGTCACAGAAGACAGGCTGTTCTTCCGAAATAGTTTTGTTTTGTTTTCCAATTTGTCAGGGAGAGAGAGTGGGAGATGGACTGAGAGTACAAGCAGAGAGAGCAGCAGGCAGAGGGAGAAGCAGCCTCCCCACTGAGCAAGGAGTCCAATGTGGGACTCCATTCCAGGACCCTGAGATCATGACTTGAGCTAAGGGCAGAGGCTTAACTGACTGAGCCACCCAGGTGTCCTTTCCAAACTAGCTTTAACATGAATCCTACTTGTATGCCAGCATAGCCCAGTGGTTAATAGGAAGTGATTATCATTAATAAGACAATAATATGCAAAAAGATAATAGATTAAAATAAGACATGAAAGGGTTTTGTTTTGTTTTGTTTTCCAATTTCAGGAGAAAGTATATAATCTATTAAAGAATGTAGTTGTTAAGATTTGCCTGTAGCCCTGTCTCTTCCTGCCCATTTATATGATCTGTTTTTTGAACTTCTGAGTAATGTTTAATTAAAATCTTAATTTGCTATTAGTACTTAGGGGATGGATCATGTCTTATGTTTTATCTTTCCATTGTTGGACTAAAAAATTACCTCAAAATTCAGTGGTTTAATAATAAACATTTATTATCTCACAGTACATGTCTGTCAGAAATCTGAGTTTGCTTTTGCTGGGTACCTCTAGCTCAGCTCAGGCTTTCCTGTGGTTCAACGTCTCTCAGGCTGGGGCTGTGATCATTGGTCATCTCAAGGCTAGTTGTGGGAGAAAGTTGCATCCAAACTTACTCACAGGGCTGTTGGCAGACCTCAGGTCCTAAATTGACCATAGGCATGAGTTCCTTGCCAACTGCCTTGCAATAGGGCAGCTTAAAACATGGTAGCTGGCTTCCCCCAGAGTGAGGCCTCTGAAAGAAAGTAAGAGATGGTGCCCAAGATGGAAGCCGGGATCTCTTTGTCACTTAATCAGAAGTACTGCCCATGGATTTCACACTATTCTATTTGTGAGGAGAATCCCACAAGGTTCAACGTATATTCAAGAAAAAGGGATTATACAGACACATGAACACCAGGAGGCAGGAATCATTGGTGGCTACCTCAAGGCTTCCTACCACAATCTGGGCATCTCATCTATCTATTAACTAATGAACAGAAGGAGGTCCTCAATAAAAAATTGTAAACTGACAAGTGCTTCTTTTAAAATTAATTATCTCTCCAAAAAGAAGTGTTTTATAAGAATTTAGTTTTTCCAACTATTTAATTTTAGGAAAAGGCATACTTACCTTCAAAAGAGTTTTTGGATTATTTAGTATATTAGGACATTGACATATTTTGCATATCTCCAGGGAGTAAAATATAATCTGGTTGCATGGTAAGCAAAATTAAGTGATACTTCATTTTAACAAGATTATGCCAATAGAATTTTGTCCTTTGAAGATGAATCCTTTGATTTGAAATGCTTTAGTGTATTTATTCTCCTCTTAAGGTTTATTTTATCCTTCAATTTTCTAACATTTGTAAAGCTTAAACAAATATCGTTGGCATTTACTTTGAGATTCTCTAGAATTCCTTGAAAATACACTCTCTGAATTTTTACTTTACATTAGAAGTATAATCTGTAAAGAAAAATGTCTCAGTGTATACAAAATTAGAAGTAAAGGATATATTTGAGTATATTCTCAAATAACAAATTTCTTAATTTGCTAGTTAATGAAAAAGATCATGAAACAAGACTGTTTCTTTTTCAGATTTATTTTTCTGCTTCAATATTCTGCAAGATTGAGAAGATAAAATACAAGCTTTGGTATAATGAGTTTATGAATCCTGATTTTTTTTTTTAAGATTTTATTTGTTTATTTGACAGAGAGAGATCACAAGTAGGCAGAGAGGCAGGCAGAGAGAGAGAGAGGGAAGCAGGCTCCCCGCTGAGCAGAGAGCCTGATGCGGGACTCAATCCCAGGACCCTGAGATCATGACCTGAGCTGAAGGCAGAGGCTTAACCCACTGAGCCACCCAAGCGCCCAGACGAATCCTGATCTTAAGTGTGATGTTGAGCAGTAACTCTCAGTCCGTATATGTAAGTCAGAAATAAACATGGCTTATGTATTTTTAAACCCTGGATGAGACAAGACACAAAATGCTTTATAAATTCCCAAATAATAGAGAAATAGAATGTATTACTACTAGGCAACCAAAAGACATGAAAACTTAGTTGGAAAGTGCTCTCTAATGTCTTGATACTGCTTTAATAAAGTAGGATTTCTGGATTGTAATACCCAGTTTTACCATTTATTAAATGTCTTCCCCATATCAATTTCTGTGATAAACATAGGAAATATAAAGATAAAAAACACATAAGCATTGCCTTCACAGCACTGAAAATTTATGGATGAAAACCGTAGTACAACTAGGCATTTAATATAATTGGGGAAAGTGTCCACAGCCCAATACTAGATTGCTTCATTAAGTCTTTAGTTAATAATTATACCCAAATCTTCTTGTAGGCAAGTATAACTTCTTCCCAGATCAATTCTGAGGGTAATGACTTGAGAAAGAATGTCTTTAAATTGCTTTATTCTGTAGGTTTCATTGCAGGATGTAATAAACGTTTTCAGATACAGTAGTCATTTTATTTGAAATTCTTCAGGAATTCCCTGTAGAGGTGTGAATTTGTGGATACTGAGGATATTGAAATGTTGACACCATATTGACTTAAAATGATTTCTTCCCAACTGTGCTAACAAAAGACAGTATTTCCTCACTCATTAACACCTAACTTTTATATTGTTTGAATGGATGTTTCCTCAAGGAAAAAATACTAATCTAACCATTTGCTTAAATAATAACAATGTAGTCTTTAAAAAAGTTGACCTTCATATCTATCAACCTGTATTAGTCTAGGCAACAATGTCTTAAATCAAACTGGTTTACATAGACTAACCTCTATTTCTTTCTCATGTTGTGCAAGACCTATAGTTTGTCAGTGGCTCTGGGGTTAAGTCTACGCTTTGACTGGAGGTCTGCCCCACTTGACTTTTTTTTTTTTTTTTTTCTTTTCAATCTAAGCTGAAGGAACACTTTCTGTCTGGGGTATTCTATTCTTGTGGCAAAAAGCAAACCAAAAGGAAGACCAAGCTCAACTAATTCAGTTAGATTAAAGCTTGTGTTCATTCATGGCTTATCATATCTGTTCAAAAACCATTGACCAAAGTAAGTCACACAGACAAGGTTGATACCATCGGGGTAGAAAAGGAAGAATATATTTTCATAAAAATAAAATCTATGACAGCACTCTATTGTAGAGAGAGTAGAAACTGTTTCTTATTTAAAGATAGACACTTAAAATATATCACGCAAGGGTCAGTATGGCTTAGTAGTTGAGGACACGAGATGTGAGTCCAACAGATTCGAACCTGATTCCCGGCTCTGCCACTTACTAGCTCTGCAGCCTTTGGCGTTGGCCTCTTCGTCTGTAAAATGGAAATAATAATCCATATTTCAGAATAATTATCAATATATGATAAGACAAAATTTTATGAAGAACGTAGCACCGTGTCTAGAACATAGCAGTCACTTTGCAAATGCCACCTTTTACTTTAATTGAGATAAATTTCCTAAGTCACTTGGCAAGTAAGTGGGAAGGGCTGTAATAAAATAAACTGATGTTTCAGCCTCGTGTTCTTCCAGAATGCTTATGTGTCCCCATGCTAAATGGCCCTTCTCAGATGATAGTTTACTGTTAAGTCGGAATCTGATCAGCACTAAATGGGGACTTCAAAAACATTATGCAAAGATAGTTCTAAGGAAGTATGAGAAATTTGGATGGGAGTATACTTTCCCCCTGATTTCATAAAGCATGGGTAAACAAGAATGTTCTGTTACAGTTACAGAGTTTTTTTTTTTAAGAACGTAATTATATACCCCCACAACATCATGAATCACTTGATAAATTGCCATATTATTTCTTTTTAAGTAAACTGGTTTTAAGATAAGTAAATCACTTGACAGCTTTTCTTCTCTTTCACTAACTGGTAAGCCTTTATTAGTATTCTAATCAACTCCCTGGAGACTTGCCTTAGCACATTAGATATTTTCCTTTTTGAATTTGAACATTGAATAAATTTGTCTTTTACCTTGACTTTCATTAAATAAATGTGATTTTATTGAAAAAAGGGTGTTTTTAAATAAGGTAGTCATGTTTCTCACGAAAAATAATTTTATAATACAAATTATCCAAATAGGTTACCTGGTGCTACATTATTAATTTTTTATATAACAGCAGATAAATACACTGATCTGCAGACAAATCCAATGGCACAAAGCCTAAACAAAGGTATAATTAAAACAAACCCCAATAAATTGTTAGTTTAAAAAAAAAGTATAAATAACACTAAAACTAAAGAGCTCTATCAGGTTATAAAATAATTTTGGAAATAGATACTTGCTGCTTTAGAATGAATGTCTGAAATTCCAAAGAAATCAAGTAAAGAATAACATAATGCAGAACCTTTTATTTTTCAGTTAAATGGAGTGAATTCACAAGGCTGTGCACAGCTAGTCAATATGGCGCCATTGTGTGAATTAGCTATAAACTTCCCTTCTGGGAGAGCCACTACAAGGCCCACGGCCTGGTGAACAGAGAAGTCACTGTATTTCTATCTCGGTCTCCCCCTTGGGCACATGTTATGGTGTGGGATACAAATTGTCCACATTGATGGGGTGCCCAAATGATCAAAAGCATGTTATTGATGAGCAAATCATCATTGTCTGGTCTTGAGCAAATCTTGATGATTTTCAAAGTCATTCCAAGTTATAATCTTACAGTTTAAATTTAAAGTCATCACCAATGATGTTTATTCTAGGCATGACATTACTTAGCCAGTAAATAAACACAAATAAAGAGTGGAAATCTTTTTGTGTTGTTTAGTTTTGTTTTGTTTTAATGTTCGTGGTCATAAGAACCTTATTTAGAACTCACTCATAAATTGTTTAGGTTTAATGGGTTTAACTTACATATTTAGGGAAGTAATAGGTGATGATTTATATCTGTTAAGCACTTATTTTAGCTAAACACTATTTGAGGCGTTTTACACGAATTAAAATTTTTCCTCAGAATAAGGCAGGTATTCCTATTGTTGCAATTTTCCAGATAAGCAGAGTAGGGAAATGAGGCACTTCAGTTGCCCAAGGGAACATGCCTAATAAAACAGAAGGATTCTATAAATATTTAAAGGACAATTTAAGAAGTTGACCTTGATTCATCTTCATGTGACTACGAAACTCTTTTAAGGGATGTAGCCCATTTGTTATATCAAAGTTACCACAAATGCAATTGCTTATTATTAGTCCATCATCCATTCAGTCATTCATTTATTTCAAATATATTTATTAAGCACCTACTATGTGCCAGTCACTGTTCTGGACACTGAGGATAGAACGATGAATCTCTAAACCTCATATAGCTTGGTAGGAAAGGAATGTCATTACAATATTTTATGCTGCTGTTCCTCTTCCCCCTCTTCCTCCCCCGTCCTCCTCCCCCTCCTCCTTTCTCCTCCTTCTCCTCCTCCTCTTCTCCTTCTTCTTCTTCTCCTCCTCCTCCTGCTGTTTCTGCTGCTTTTGCTACTTCTGCTTCTTTTCTTCTTTTTGGTACATTTAATGTTCTCTATGTAGTTATTTATATGCCTGGAAAGCATATTTCTTTAGATCATTTAACTTTCTATAAAATGCTGCAGGGTTAGAAAATGTGAAACGAATGTTATTTTCATAGTGATGCGCTGGGCTTTTTATCCACTCACCTTGTATGATGTCTGATCCTGTGGAGTCTTTCAAATCTTGACTTGAAAGTTTACTTTGTATGCTACTGTGATTGGTAAAAATCAACACACTGTAACACTAAGCAAAATGGATATTGACATAAAGGAGAAATGTTTTAGAGGACCCATTTAAATTCCTGTGATGCCATGCAGTTTCCCATAGTTTTACCTTCTGAACAAATGCACAGGTTGGTGAGACAAAATAATGGGTGATTTTTTTTGGTGGACAGAATCCTGACAGCTTCAAACACTGAGAACATGAATGTAAAATGGAAAGTGAACAACAATAGTAAGAGATATTTACTCAACATCTAAAACAGCATTCTTGTTACAAACAGCTCATGAATTTTATATCATGAATGAGGATTAGAGCCATTAGCAACTAAACTGACCGGTATGTAAAGTTTACCAAAAGTTTTGTTTCTATTCCTTCTGTGAACCTGTCCTTAGTAAAATTGCAAATGGTAGAACATTAGAAGCAATGAAAAAAAAAAAAAAAGGTAAAGATTAAGGCTCATCAGTACAATTGTCCTGAGAAGTGGGAGAGGAGAAAGCAACAATCAAAATCGTGTCTACTTGGGAGACAGCTTGGAATCATTAGGTGTAGGCGAAAACAACCTTTCACAGCTCAGTAACTCCCGAGGGCAAAATCATCTGACATTCTTAGATGATAAGTTCAAATGACCCATAGTGCATTCTGGCTACATATTCAGGAAAGTGAGTATTGTAAACTTCTAATGTCAACACAGGTGTAATCAATGTTCTGTGACATTAATTTAACATTATTTAATATAGATCATAAAATGAAAGTTAGACTTTTTAAAAATGAAAAACAGATCTGGGAGTTTTATATTTCATGCCCTGTTAATAATTTAATATTTCTTTTTTTTTTTCCCTAAGATTTTTATTTGAAAGAGAGAGAGAGAACGTGAGCCAGGAGAAGGGCAGGGGGAGAGAGAGAATCCCCAGAGGAATACCCTGTCCCCCGAGTGTGGAGCCCACTCTGGGCTCAATTCCATAACCCTGAGATCATGACTCAAGCCAAAACCAAGAGTTGGTTGTTCAACCAACTGAGCCACCCAGGCACCCCATTAACATGCATTTCTAAAAGTGTGACTCTCTCTAGGAGCACCGGGGTGGCTCAGACAGTTAAGCATCTGCCTTTAGCTCAGGTCCTGATCTCCAGGTTCTGGGATCCAGCCCCATGTGGAACTCCCAGCTCCATGAGGAGACTGTTTCTCCCTCTTCCTCTGCCTCTCCCCTTGCTTGTGCTCTCTCTGTCTCTCAAATGAATGAATCAAATTCTTTTAAAAAATTTTAAAAATAAAATATGACTCTGCCAAGTCTAACAATACCCTCAGACAGCAGCTGCTTTCATGTTAACATAAGTTCATTGTACTTTGTGTCGCCGCCAGCATGACAAATCGACCAGGAAACGTGAGGGTAAGAGGATGGTGGAAAGAAGTTAAAGAGACAAAGAGATGGGGGCAGGAGGGACACTGAGGAGGATGTCCAACAGTGCCGAGTTTATTAGGGGCATTATGGCCATATATATAGTAGTTATACAATAAGAGAAGCAATACACCCGTGTCTAGTTAAACAATCACAAATTCCCGTAATCAGTTCCCCTAATCAGTCTTGTAAATGATCACACACAGACTTCAAGACTCCAAAAGGCTGGAGCTAAGACATAGTTTCAATATTGACTCAAGAAGTAACAACAATCCTGAGAGTAATCTACAAGTTTGTGCTGGGACAGCAAGGACCAGTAAAGGATTTACAACCCCGTCCGAATTGCATTCAAAGCTAACTGCATGTGGGAAGTCACGTCGGTGAGCACACAACACATAGCACAGACCCTTTCTCGGTGCAACTCAACTCCATTATCTTCTGTCTTTAATCAGCCAGTTAGACAATAGAGAAGACACAAGTCAGGGCCTGGTTTGGTTCTCGGCTCGAGCGTTATCATGGCCTCCCACAACTTTGATAAATTGGTAATGTAATTCCTGATTGGAGAAGAGAAAACAATATCATTTAGACAGCAGACTAGAATATGCTCATTCAAGCAACCAGACAATATTGGGTATCATATAGATCCGTTTGATATCCTAAGTGGATATCCAAAGTTTTTGAGTTTTGAGATGAGACCACTGCATATCATTAAACCAATCAAAACCCAGTATCAAATATTAACATTCAGAAAAAGAACTATCATATAAGATAATTAGACACGATTTTTGATTAAAAGGATATTAGTTTATATCAGAGTTCAGTGAACATCTAAATATAAATGTGAGTTAGAGATGTTTGGAATATAGACAAATATCAAACCATTCCATGTTTTATTCCACAATTTATTTTCTCAGGGGAAAGAACTTATAATACTAGTATGTGCATTTAAAACTTTTTACATTGAGAGCCTTCTTACCCATCAATAAACAAATGGTTGAAAACTTTGAACATTAAAATTGCTAGTACCTAATTTATAATCACTTAATTTACAATGGATTATTACTCTGAAATGTCCGGTTTGGATTTTTAATACTTGATTCAGCTAGTTATAATCACACACACACACAAACACATACATACACCCTCCGTCAATAGCACACTACATGTCTAACCTTGCCATTTTATTCTATTATTAAAAGTTGTTCTTTTGGAATAATTACTTGGACATTTGAATAAAGACAGAAAATGAGTATTTGATCTCATTGGAGACATTAGCACTGTATATAGCTAAGAAACAATGTAATTATAATTATCCAAATTATTCTGAAGCATATAAAACAAATAGCATTACCATTTTTATAATTATCCCATTATTAAAAACATATATGGCTATTTTTGCAAAAAGCATATCTGTGGGTACATCCTCTTTGTTTCATGAATTATGACTTCTAAAAAAAGAGGATAAAAATTCAAGAATGTTTCAATCACTTGTTATGCTAACCAAAATGTTAAAGATATTTCTATTTAGTGGTAAATTTTGCTTGAAGAATTGGCAAAGCTTTCATTTTCTAAAAATATTTTAGGGATTTGCCAATATATGTAATGATATCTGGAGGCTACATAAACATAATAATAGTAACTCCATAATAGACAAGGTAGTCTTTTCAACAGTTATGTAGGAATAAACGTATAAACCATGCTACCTTGTTCAAAGTTAGCATTTCCTAACAAAAGCTTTTTTGATTATAAGTAAGTTGGGTTTGTACTCTACCTTAATCTTTACACAAAAACTGGCTCTATTATTAGTTACAGTTAATGAAAAGCCTACATAATTCTCACATGCTTCCCATACTTTTCTAATTGGATTGTCCCTTATGTTCTTTAATTAGGTAGTTCCTTGAATTTTCATCACCAAAGGCATTTCTTTGGATTGAGGCATTGTTTGAAGAGTTCCATTAAAACCAACAAAAGTCCAGTTAGATTCCAGGAAGTGTTTTAGAAATGTACAAGCTAATGTAAAAAATACATATGAAAAGCAAAAGAGTTAGAATAGCTAATACAATTTTTAAAAAAGATAAATGAAGTTGGAGGATTCATCTGATTTTGGGACTTACTATAAGGCTATAGTAATCAAGACTGTGGTATTGGCATAAGAATAGTCGAATAGATCAATGTAGCAGAAAATAGAGTACAGAAATTATATGGTCAAATAGAAAGTTATTCACAATTTATGTGGTCAATTTAACCTCTTGGAAATCTGTATGTAAATAAGTAAAACTTAATGTGTACTTCATAACACATAAAATGGAACTCAAGATACAGCATAGGCTTAAATCTAGGAGATAAAACTATAAAACTTCTGGAAAAAAAAAAGAAAAAAAAATATTTGTGACCTTGGGCTAGGCAAAGATTTCTTAGAGCACAAAAATCAAAACCATAAGCGAAAAAATAGATAAATGTGATTTCATCAAAATTCAATCTTCTGCTCTTGGAAAATACTGGTAAGAGAATAAAAAAAGCAAGCTATAGACCATGCGAAAATATTTGCAAAAAAAGTCTGTCTCCTATATATGGTTTAAAAAAACAAATGTGGATCTGAAAAATGTAGGAACTTTTAAATGTTTTTTCTTTATTATTGAGGTATTGTTGACATAAAATGGTATATTAGTTTCAGGTGTACAACATAGTGATTCCACAATTGTGTACATTGTCCAATAGTGAGTATAGTTACCATCTGTCACCATACAATGTGATTACAGCACTAGTGAGTATATTCCCTATGCTATGCTTTTTATCTCTGTAACTAATTTGTTTTATAGCTGGTCATTTGTACTTCCTATATGCAACCTTCACCTACCTCCCTAAGCACCTCCCCTCTGGCAATCACCAGTGTGTTCTCTGAATGTGAGAGCTTGTTTGGTTTTTATTATTGCTTGTTTTTGTTTGTTTATTGTTTGTTTTTCAGATTCCACATGTAAGTGAAGTTGTATGACATTTGTTGTTCTCTTATTTCACTTGGCACAATACCCTCTAAGTGCATTCATATTGCCACAAATGGCAAGACTTAATTCTTTTTCATGGCTGAGTAATATGCCACATCTCCTTCATTTATTCATCTTTTGATGAACACATGGCTGTTTCTGTAACTTGGCTATTGTAAATAATGCTGCCATAAATATAGGGTGTGTATATCTTTTCAAATTAGTGTTTTCATTTTCTTTGTATAAATATCCAATAATGGAATTATTGGATCATAGGGTATTTCTATTTTTTAATTTTTTTTAAAAGCCTTCCTATTGTCTTCCACAGTGGTTGCACAAGTTGACATTCCCACCAATAGGGCATAAGGATTCCCTTTTCTCCAAGTCCTCACTACCACTTGTTATTTCTTGTCTTTTTAATAGTAGCCATTCTAGGGGCACCTGGGTGGTTCAGTCAGTTAAGCATCTGCCTTTGGCTCAGGTCATGACTCTGGAGTCCTGGGATTGTATCCCACACTGAGCTCCCTTCTCAGTGGGGTGTCTCTTTTTCCCTCACCCTCTGATCCTCCCTCTGCTTGGGCTCTCTATCAAAGAAATAAATAAAATCTTTAAAAAATAGTAGCCATTCTGGGGTGCCTGGGTGGCTCAGTGGATTAAGCCGCTGCCTTCGGCTCAGGGTCCTGGGATCGAGCCCCGCATCGGGTTCTCTGCTCCGCAGGGAGCCTGCTTCCTCCTCTCTCTCTGCCTGCCTCTCTGCCTACTTGTGATCTCTCTCTCTGTCAAATAAAAAATAAAATCTTTAAAAAAAATAAAAATAAAAATAAAAAATAAATAAAAAATAGTAGCCATTCTGACTAGCACAGTTTCGATTTGCGTTTTCCTCATGATTAGTGATGTTGAGCATCTTTTCATGTGTCAGTTGGACATTTCTATGTCTTCTTTGAAAAATAATCTATTTAGGTCTTCTGCCCATATTTTAATCAGATTGATTATTTATTTATTTATTCAGTGTTTAGTTGTATATTCTTTATATATTTTGGACATTAACCCTTTATCAGATATATCATTTGCAAATATCTGTTACCATTCAGGAGGTTGCCTTTTTTGCTTTGTTGATTGCTTCCTTTGCTGTGCAAAAGAAAATATAGGAAGTTTTAAACTTTAACCCTAAGTATACAAAAAATACCACTGAAAATGGGCAGAAATGTATCAAGAGGGAAGTCTTCAGAGAAAGTATATGGATTATAAATGGCAAGAAAAGATCCTCAATATCACTAGTCATAAGTAAAATAAAAACAGATAAAACCACAAATAAATGCTCTTACATGCACACTAGAAAGCCTGAAACAAATGAACAAGCAAGCAAACTCTGCGCCAATAGCAAGTATTATTAAGGATGTGGGGCAACTAGATACTCATACATTACTGAAGGAAATCCAGAATGGTATAGCCAAAATGATACAGCCAATTAATATATAAACTGCCAAGGAGCAGTTTGGCAATTTCTTGTGAAGGTCTAAAGATACTTAAAATGCAGCCCAACTCAGGTATTTATCCAAGAGAAATAAATTCACCCAAGTACTTATACTAATGTTCACAGCAAGTTCACTTTCCTAATCGCCGCATACAAGAAGGGACACCCAATTCCATGACCTGGTGCATGGTTAAATAAATAGTATTACATCCATACAACAGAATGCCATTCAACAGTGAGTAGGAGTGAATACTGAAATAGTCCACCAAATGGATGAATGCTGAAATATGCTAAGCGAAAGAAGTCAAACACAAACTTTATATGTAGCATGATTCCATTATAAGATATTTGAGAAATGATGAAACTACAGGGATGGAAAACAGAGGAATGATTGCCAGGGGCTGACATGGGAAGAGGGGATGACAGAACAGGAACTCACAGAAATTTTCAGGGTCTTGGACTGTATTTTGATTTGGTAGTGAACAGTTACAGGCAACTGTCAAAATTCATCCAACTGTGAACTTTAAAAGGATGACTTTTACCATACGTGTGATATCCCTTCATAACCCTGATTAATGAAGAGAGAAAATAAAAGTCTTCCCATTTGATTCCACTTCATCTTGCAATACTGTATTACTCCCCAAACTACACATTGGGGACTTATGAGATTGGTGTTTCTCAGAGCAGTTGACACAGACACCATCTTGAGTACAATGTAGAACACATTTGAAAGGGGGAAATTAATGCTCAATGTAATAAAATAACTATCAATAGTTAGATTAAAAAAATAGATAAAGATACTGTCCTCAAAACATGATAAGAGGTCAAGAAGCCACTAATCCTAAAATAAGGTGGGAAAATGTTCTATACCACATAGATAAAACTCAGGATCTGGGAAATTCATTGTGTGATAAAATTGCAGTTTAGCTGGTCAAGATTAAACTGGCAGTTATAAAAAAAATACAATAGTAAGTAGACAAAATAGGCAATCATTGTTTTTTGTTGTTGTTGTTTTTTGTTTGTTTTGTTTGTGTTTTTTACCTGCTAACTATCACTAAGCAGGTATGAAAGTTTAGGAAACAGTGGATCACACAAAAAAATATGACTTGATGTGAAGGGTGGGTCAAGAAATATTTGGAGTTTGGGAACTCAGTTGCCTCAAAGGAAGTTCATAGTTCTGCTGGGAAAGGAGCACAAGTATATGAAGGCAAATATGGAAATAAGCCCTCACTGACTTCAGTTTACAGTTCATGCTTTCTTATGTATTCATTATTAAAGACATATATTAAAATAATACAACAAAAAACTAACTATAGAGCACCCATTAATTTAGATGCAGTGTGTTGTGTATTTGTTTTGATTTCAAATCCACTTGTTTGTGGTTTAACTGAAGTTGTTTTGATCCAAGGGTACATTTGTTTACATTGTAGACCATCTCAGAATGATGTCATTGAAATTGTGCTGCAAAGGGCTTATCGAAATGAACATATAAAGGAGTAACTAGGACATAATGGACATTGAAACTTTAAATACCATGCATTTGTGAAGACTTAACCAAGAGCATTCAGTCTGGACACAGCCACTCTTTGCTGATCCGAATAGTTCTCTGAAGACCTTGGGACATTAGCTCTCACTGTGGTAAGGCTACTCTTTGTGGACAGTGATGAAAACCATGCAGCCGCCCTATGAAGGAGATTATCTTTCCTGCCATCTTAAGAACTTTCGTTCCATTAGCACCCTGCTCTAGCAACAGGCATTTTTGATTCGTGCTGGCAGCTCTTGGTTGGCTGAGCCAACTCTTCTGCAAACCACTTCATGGAAGGCTACACCTCACCTAAATTTGAAGTTTATTGCTTTCATCTCCCCTTTTCCTAGAATAATAGTGTAACTGATCACTGGTTTGGAGTATGTTATATCTTTCTTGGCTTATTAAGAAACATTATCTTGTATACTATTGGCTTGTGAAATATTACTTTTATGAATTATAATTCCAACAGTCAACCTGTGTTAAATAAATTTTTGGCAAAGTCAATCTCAGTCCCTGAGCATAACTTGCTGCAGACAAAACATACTATATCTATCTGTATTTCTAGAGCTACATAGCTCTAGAGAAAGGTATATAATACCACAGTTTTGTGGGGGGGTTTTGTTGTTGTTGTTGTTGTTTAAAGATTTTTTATTTATTTATTTGACAGGCAGAGATCACAAGTAGGCAGAGAGGCAGACTGAGAGAGAGAGAGAGGAGGAAGCAGGCTCCTGGCTGAGCAGAGAGCCAGATGTGGGGCTCGATCCCAGGACCCTGGGATCGTGACCTGAGCCGAAGGCAAAGGCTTTAACCCACTGAGCCACCCAGGCACCCCTATAATACCAGTTTTAATATAAACTGCTACATTTCCAGAGTTACTACTATTCTATAACATCAGAAAAGTTTGACTTTGTAAAAACAGACAACAGCAAAGAAAAAAACAAGGATTATTACTGCCAAGTTACAAAGGACTATCTCATGTTTACAATATATTATTATCTATTCTCACACTTTCTCAAGTATTATGTTAAAAATAAAGCTAAGGTTCTTGTATTTTATTTCAATAATTAGAAATATCTTGTGTGTGAAAGAGAGACCCCATTTAATTAGATAATAATATAGTAAAATTTCATAATCAGTATTAAATTCTGGATAACCTAGAATAAAGCTTGTTTTCCTCTCTCAACAAATCAGCCTTTTGAGTCATTTTATTAGTTTAGCTGACATATTTTCAGTAGACTAAAATATTTTTCAATTAACTGTTCAGTTATTTTCAACAATTATTTTAGTAGCTCAGGACTTGACTTAAAAGAAGAACAGGGGTGCCTGAATGGCTCAGTGGTTTGAGTCTCTGCCTTCAGCTTGGGTTATGATCTCAAGGTCCTGGGACTGAGCCCCGCATCGGGCTTTCTGCGGGGAAACTGCTTCCCCCCACCCCCCCACCCCCCGCCTGCCTATCTCCCTACTTGTGATCTCTCTCTGTCAAATAAATGCATTAAGTCTTAAAAAAAAAAAAAGAAAGAAAGAAAGAAAGAAAAAGAAGAAGAACATAGCTGCTTGTTCCCATGAACATCTTTACCTGTAGTGTAGTTAATTTAAAAATAGCTAGCTAAATAAATAAATAAATATAACTGAACAGTTAGTTCTTTTAACTAAAACATTATATCAGGGCTGGGTTTCCAACTCTTTATATCAAGAGGTTGTATTTCTGTTCTAAAACTGCTAATAAATGGTCAGGTTATAGGTAAAAGAAGTCCCATTAACTCAGCTTTTTCGGTACTAAGATAAATCTGTAAGCTCAGAACCAGGATCGGGTCCATATGCCAAGGTCAGAAATACGCAAACAACGCTGGAATAAGGGAGAAAATAGCAAAGCAGAAATGAGCTCCAAAGGTTTCATAAAAGGAGCAGGTAAAGGACAGCACAGGAATAAGACATGTTTAGTTTCAAACTGACCTTGAACTCCAATCTGACCCTGACCGTAATGTTAATTCCTGTATTTTCAGCCTGATGTCCACCTAACTGAATTCAGTATATTTGATCTTTTCTTCTCTTTTTGTCTCCTGCCTTCCTGTTCTCCTCCCTTCCTTCCTTCGTTCCTTCCTTCCTTTTGTTCTTTTCTTTCTCCCTTTCTTTCTAAGCCTCATCCAACAATTGTTCAATAAACACTAAACTGTGTGCTATGAACTTTATTAGGCCTGTGTATTTATTTTCAGTTATTTTAATATTAATGACACATTATTTTATTTAATATTTAAAATGTTACTTAGTGGGCCAGCTGGGTGGCTCAATCGATTAATCACCCAACTCTTGGTTTTGGCTCAGGTCATGATCTCAAGCGTCATGGGATTGAGCCTCATGTGGGACTTCCCTTTCAGCAAGGACTCTGCTTGAAGTTTCTCCCTCTCTGCCCCTTCCCCCACTCTTGCACAGGCACGCACCTGTGTGCTCTCTCTAAAATAAATAAATAAACCTTGAAAAAAATGAAATGTTACTTAGTAACAAGGAACTTTTTTTCTCTTTCTTTCCTTCTTTCCTTTTTTCCTTCTCTCTCTCTTTTTTTCTTTCTCATCTCAGTGCTATAAGAAATTCAAATAAACAAAGAGGCAATTTCTACATACCACATACTCTCCTATCACTAATGAGAGTCAAGGTTTTGAAGATCCAGGCTATTAAGGGCTTAATTCAGGTTTTGTAGTTCTTGAAAGTTAACTTTGAGGGCCTTTAAGGAAAAGAATACAAAGGGCTCCTGGGTGGCTTAATCAGTTATGCCTCTGACTTGATTTCAGCTCAACTTGTGATCTCGGGGTTGTAAGATTGAGCCCTATATTGGGCTCCTTGCTCAGCAGTAAGTCTGCTTGAGATTCTTTCTCTCTTCCTCTGCCCTTCTCTACCCCATTTGCACTCTTTCTCTGTAAAAAAAAAAAAGAGAGAGAGAGAGAGAGACAGAGAAAGAAAGAAGAAAATTTTTTAAAAGAAAGAAAAAGAATACAAAATTATTAACTCAAAATGAAATATGAAAATGAACATTTATTTAGATAAGAAAGGAAATCACAATAGATTAGAAATCTTAAAGAACAAAAAAGATCATAAAATCTATAAAAAGTGCTTAATTTATTGCCTATGATACTTTTTGTCTCTTTATCTTTTGGTCGTTTACTCTTTGATCACCCTTTTCACATAACAATGATTTTATGATATTATCTACAGAGATTTATTCCTATGGGAAGGCTTGTCACAGTGGATTTTTCTTTATAATTGATAATTTAGAAAAGTTTCATCTCAATTCTGTTGACTGACCTATAAAATCATGTTAGCATATGTAACTATACATAGATATGCTGCAAACCACATAAATACACCATACTCCACCAAACTTCGCTCCCCTTAACCAGATTTCCAAAACCCCCTCCACTACTCCCAGTACCCCTCTACCCATGCTTCCCACCCCACTCCTGTAGTCCACACTAGAAGACAATCTACCTCAAAGTCAGAAAGGAAAGAGATGGTTATCTAACTAATTGTGAATACCATCCCATAATTCTTGCTGGCCTTGGCTTGCATGATTTTTGTAACAAAATATCTATGAATGAAAAGAGAAAACAGAAAATTATATAAATAAAAAGGTAATGGCTAATATTATGACCGATATTAGCTAAAGGTATTTAGAAAATTAAACAAGGAAGGGAAAGCTTTTTTAATTAATTAAATTAAATCAGGTAGGGAAAGATTTTTTGAATAAATCATTAACTTATTCAAAAAACATTACTGAATTAGAATAAGCACATAACCATTAAAGATATGTAACAGCATTTCTAAATGTGATTATATTATCAAAATTAACATGCATTAAAATTGACTTGTTTTTGTTTTTGTTTTTTGCATTTGACGTGAAATTCTATGAGTTTTAACACATGCATAGCTTCATGTAAATACTACCACAATCGGGGTACATGATTGTTCCATCACTCCAGGCTCTACATCAGATCCCCAGAACGTATTCATCCATAACTAGAAATTTGTCCCTTTGACCAACATCTCCTCATTCCCAGGACCCCTACATCCTAGTCCCCAGCAACCACCCATCCACTCCCTACATCTATCAGTTCAGCTTTTTTAGATTCCACTTACATATAGCTGAAATCATACAGAATTTGTCTTATTTATTTATTTATTATTTCACTTGGCATAATGCCTTCAAGTTTCATCCCTGTCTTTGTAAATGGTATATTTGGATGACTTCCATCAGGTTTATTTCTAGGGTGTTGAATTCTTGGTTTTGGTTTCTATAACTGGATATTGAATTTTGTTAGATGCCTTCCTTGTATAAGTTGATAAGATCATATTTTTTTCCTTTAGTCTGTGAACAGGGTGAATTACATTGAATAATTTTTCACATATTGAACCAATCTAGAATTTCCAAAATAAATGGGTCTTGATTATGGTGTATTATTCCTTTTTTCTGGTTCCTGGATTTGATTTAGTATTATGCTGAGGATTATTTGAATCTACGTTCACAAGGAATATTTGACTATGGTTGTCTTTTTTCATGCTGTCTTTGTAGAATTTTAATTATCAGGGTATTTCTGGCCTCATAAAATGAGTTGTATTCACTCTTATTCTATTATTTGGAAGAGATTATATAGCATTGGCGTTATCTCTTATATGTTTCATAGAACTTTTCAGTGAAACTATCAAGCTACAAATGATGTTTTTCAGAAGATTTTGAATCACAAATTGAATTTATTTGTTTTATAACTATTCGGCTTATCTCTTTCTTCATGGGTCAATTTTCATACCTTAAGACTTTGAAAGAATTGCCTTATTTCATATTAGTTGTTGTATTTATGTGTTTAAGTTCTTCACATTTTTGTTTTTCATTTATTATCTGTAAGATCGGTGGTGATATCCCTCTTTCATTTCAGTTGTTGGTGGTTTGTGTCTTTTCCATTTTTAATTTGTCAGTCTAGTTAAAAATGTATCAATTTTATTGATAATTTGGAAACATAAATATATAGAGTATAAATTGCAAATAATACAAATATTTCTATATAATTTTATGATCAGTGCACTATTCATACATATATTTATATTTGTATAGATAGATATATGTAGATACCTAATTTGATAGATGGACATGATTGGGGCAAAACATGAATAATTGGTGAATCTGATCCTTGTACTAATTTTGTAACTTTTCCTTAAATTTGAAATCATTAAAAAGATAAAAAGTAACAAAATAAGTTAGCAAAAACACTAAATATGGAGAAGCATGAGGAAGAGAGTCAGATTACTCTACAATCACCAGAGCATTTTAGATTTTATGGAGGAATGGCAGAGGGTGGGATTTATTCAGCTGTGCATTGTTAACCCTTACATACAATGCTAGATGTTAATTAATATTGATTAATTAATAATTAATATTAATTAATTAATATATAGAAAACTTAAATTAAAAAATTTAATTTAATATGCTGAGTATATTTTAAAAGAAAGGGGAAAAGCAGACTGTGTGTTTTGCTTGTGTGAGACTCCGCAAGTCTCTTCTTGCTTTGCAGTGTTTGGCGGTTTGTTCTCTGCCATTGCTTAGGTCAGTCAGGGTCAGGGCCACCATATCTACTTTCAGAAATGAAGGGGGGATATCTGTCTGTAGTCCTTATTCTAATTCCACCATTCCACCATTTTATTTTATTTATTTATTTTTTAAAGATTTTATTAATTTATTTGACAGAGGGAGAGATCATAAGTAGGCAGAGAGGCAAGCAGAGAGAGAGGGAAGCAGGATCCCCACTGAGCAGAGAGCCCAATCCCAGGACCCTGAGATCATGACCTGAGCTGAAGGCAGAGGCTTTAACCCACTGAGCCACCCAGGCGTCCCCACTCCACCATTTTAAATTGTATTCTAGAAAGGTGGTGAGGTTTTATAATACTTTTGGTAATGTACAGAATTTGCCAGATTCCCATGTCCTTATTTGAAATAATATTAAAAACATTTAGACCTTTCTGTCTACAAGATCTATAAGTGAGAATAGCTTACTGAAATCTAGTCACCCCAACCTAACTGACACCGGTGACTTTAATGCCGTTGAATGAATCTCTCTTTGCCTTTTCTCTGTCCCTGTTTGTCTCTGTCTCTGACTCTCTCCCTCTCTCTCTCTCTCATCTATCCATGTATCCGCTATCTGTTCACTATATACTGTAGCATACATAGGGATTATACAAATATTCTGTCTTCTTAAGGAATGAATCAGTGACTTCTGTGATGTAACTATTACCTGGGTTGCTAAATTATTCCAGTCCAAATATATGTTTAATCATAACTCAATGTATCAGTAAAAAATGTTGCATTTTAAATGTTCACCTGTGCACTAAAAGAGAGATGTGATGTCTGTTTTTGGCAAATGTGTTACCAACACCAGTAATTTCTATTAGTTTCAAATATACAAGTTTTTTTTTTAATACTGATTTAAGCGACTGTATTGTATCTACCAAATTCCACTAAAATATGTAATTTTGTTCAGACTCATTCATATGCTTCCTACATAGAGCAACCCAGTGTATTTAATGCAGTGCCTTCTCCTGAACTCAGAAATGACCTCAGATACTATTTTACATTGATTATCAACCATGTACACTGGTATGCATAAAAATTTAAATTGATAATGATTGATTTTAATTACTAAATATTGAAGTTCAATTTAGACAACATGGAAAGATACACGGTCGCACACTGAGAATACAATAGCAGGTTTAATGTTAAAGGTAATAAAAAGTGACATGGGCACTGTCCTTGCTTATAGCTATGGCTGGAAATTAACTTTTGTATGTGACAAAATTTGCTAAGATGTAGAATATACGAGAAGAATCCTAAATAACTCATTTTAAAAAAAAAAGCTCACTTGAAGTTTTTTTTTTTTTTTTTCCCAAAATAAATGCATATGTGTCTTGTCAAAAAAGAGACTAATTAGTTTCGAGCTATTGCTTTGAAGATATCAGGCATTCTTTCAGGGGCAGGAGGAGAATGACAGTGAAATTTTATCTTACATCTCATAGGCAAATGTATTCGGATGGTGAGGATTAATGACTTCTTGTCATTGAAGCTTAGAAAATTAACCATTTCTATCTAGAAATGAATGAACTGGAATATTTTGGTGACACTATATCTCACATGCGAATCTCCTTTATTTACAAAATAAGTAACTCCTTACAAAAATTCATGTTTATGTTTGGGAAGCATTAAAATGTGCCCTTTAGAAGTACTATTTGTCTCAAGTCTATCACGCTTAATGACTGTGACACTTTACATATGGAAGAATAAACAAAATATTTCAGCAGATTTTTTCTTCCCTGTAATGCTATATAAGCAGTTTTTCCACTTGTTAAAAACTGTTTGTCCTCCTAAAGTTTACTTGTCAGAAACAATAAAAAACAAAAAAGGATCTTATATTTTAAATTATGCTAGCCTTAGGCAAAGTATCTTTGAAAGCCTACTGCCTCCTTCTTTCCTATTTCTAAAGGTTACTGGCAATCTGGAGATACATTAAAAAGCTACTTCCACAATATTGCAGAAATTGGGGTAGAAGATGCATAAAGCAGTAATATGTATATTACGTCAATTTATAAATCAAGCGAGATGTTACTTATTTTTGCATAAATATTAATAATAAAGCCTGTGTCAGCTATAAATTAAATAATTTTATTTAGGCCATCAACAGGGTACTTAATTTTAACTTTAAGTCCTTCCTCAATAGAAGTTTGAACAGGAAGTAAATAAAAATAAATTATCAATCAGTAGTACAATACCACGGAAAAAGATTCCATCTGGAAGTATTATGGTAGGCTTTATTTATTATCAAATCCAACTTTCTTAAAGGCCGTTTGGGAGTAACTTATGGGTATATTACTTAATGAGGTATAAGAAATGGTACATCAGTACATCAGTACAAAGTATGGTACAATTTGTGGGAGTGTCATGTAGTAGTAACAATGAAAATTTAATACATCAGAAAAAGGCCTATATTTTGTGAAATTTAAGTAGCTTACTAGATTTATGAGAATATTTTCAGAAGAATAAAATAATATTTATACTTTTTATCACTATTGTTTTGATGTTTAAAAATACAAGGACAATTTCTCTTACCGTATTTAAAATAAACTGAGTCTATTTAACATGAAATATAAAATACTGTACATTTGAAAATACATTTTATATTTGAATAGTAACAGTAATTGTCCTGTAAGCACACAGTTTTCTGATTTTTTTCTCCAGACTTTATTAATGTTGTCTAGAACTTAAACTCTATACATGTTATTTGGCTTTATAAGCTTGTAATCTGACAATAAACTGATGTGACTCAGCAAACCAGCAACTTATTTAATGTACCAGAGGAAAGATAATGGTACCCTGAGAACTGGTTTAATAGTGAAGGTCTCTGGGAAGACTGAGAGCCATTTATCTCACGGAAAAAAATGCTGTGTGCTTACATAGGGTAGCAACAGAGAGAGGCAGAGTGGAGGAAGTGGAGAAACATTGGATGTAAGAGCAACTGTGAGAGAGGGAAGGACCTTTAGGATGATATTCTTTTCTCCAACAAAACCTAAATGTGCTCAATGATCTTCAGGTTTCTGTATAATCAAAGAAAGAGGTCAACACATAGTTGAAAATGCCTACTGACCACCACTGGCTTTGATAGCTCAACCCTAATTATTTCATTCTCTATTCCCAGGTGAGAGTGAGAGCTGGAAGTAAGGTAGGTTGGATGAAGAGAGCTGAATACCTATAAATGAAGCCACTATAGGATGTCGGTTTTACCTAGAGGCACAGGTGTTGTTGGCATTGAGACAGCGCATGATATCAAGAATAAAGCTAAGAGTGGATAAACACATAATATTGATAAGCGAAAAATATAATCCCAGTGATACTGTAAGAAGAGGAAAAGTGCCTTACACACATAGAAGGACCCAGAATGCAAAGCCTAACTGACTGACTAAATCAAACGGACAAATAGGAGGGCAGCTTCAGAATATTCAAGAATTTCAACTTCAAAACACTGTGACCATGACATTTGGGCTTGTTTAAAGAGACAGGAAAGATATAAATTACACCAAAGTTCTTTAACTTTGTCAGGCCTGAGATCTTCATGTGTATAGGAGTGTTTTGAAGTGGAAACTTTCTCCTGGCTTAGTTCTTTCCCAGCATGGAAAGCACCAGAACTGACGAAAGTGTCAGAACGAATCCCAAAGCACCTCCAGGATGATCTCAGTCCCTTAGTTCATAGTCACAGAGATTGAATACTGGTTTTATGGATAGTGTCCATTGACATAGTATTTGTTCTGACTCTTTTCTGAAAGGACTAACCAGGATGTGAAAGTTTGGGGGACATAATAAAGAATAATCCCAGTGACTGAAAATAAGGCATTCTGGATGAAGGGTTTCAGTGACTTACTTTTTTTTCCCCTTTAATTCAAATTCAGCTTTGATCAAATAGAGGGAAAAGTTGTGTTGACTGAAGAAGACATAAAAGGAAGTGAACGTAGATAAACATCACACTGGGTATAGTCTATAAAACTAAGAGTTCTTGTGTTATTCGTGTATTCTAGGATTTAGCTAAAACATTCCCTTTGGTCATTATCTGTGGATGTTCAGTGGTGTATATTTTTTTAAGGATTTTATTTGTTTATTTGACAGACAGAAATCATAAGTAGGCAGAGAGGCAGGCAGAGAGAGAAGGGGGGAAGCAGGCTCCCTGCTGAGCAGAGAACCCAATGTGGGGTTCAATCCCAGGACCCAGGATCATGACCTGAGCTGAAGGCAGAGGCTTTAACCCACTGAGCTACCCAGGTGCTCCATGTTCGGTGGTATATTTAGACATCAGAAGTTCCTAATGTTATCTTCCAAATCAAATGCAAACTGAGAACATTGGTTGTATTTTAAGTACCTGGGCTGATCGAGAAGGAACATTTTTTAGTAAATAGAAACATCTTTACAAGAGTAAATGAAGGAGAGTGATTACACCACTTCAGTGAATGCTTTTGTTTTGTTTACTTAAAAGTAGTTAGAAGATGGTTCTAACAAAATAAATGCTTGGTTCATCTTGAGGTATTCAGATTTACCAGTAAATGTTAGCAATATTTCAGCCTACTGGGAGGTCTTTGCACCAGGAGTATGTTATCACAGGTGTTTGTATACTCTTAGCTAATAAATATCATTATTATCTGGACCAGATAGTGTTCTTGGAACTGTGTATATAGTGATGAACTAGTTGAAGTTCATTCTATTCGGAAAATTGAAATTCACAGGTCCGAAAGAAGACCATCAACAAAAATTAAAAAATTAAAAAAAAAAAAAGAAGACCATCAACAGTCACTGTAAACTATATTTAAATTTTGGAACATAGCCTTGTGCCCTGCCAGGATGGTGTTATTTCCATCCTGTCACTCAGTAGGGCAATTGTCTTTTTTCTCTCTCCATCATGGCTTTACTTCTGAATATCTCTGAGTCTTGCTCAGATGTTGAGGAGCAGAGGGCTTGCCTTACTGTTGGTCTTTGGATATCAAAGTCAATTGTATATGGTCATAGAGCTCTCAGACTGAAAAGACACATACCCAGATCAGGGATGGATGAGAGATTAATCAAGTACATTCAAATGAAACTTCCATTCAGGAGATTATATATGAGTCCAATCATTATTCCTAAATCTGAGTTATATGAATGATTTTCTAGAAAGAAGCACCTATGATCTCTCAAAGGATGCCTTGGGGAATGTCTCTACAGTGTTAATAATTGAATTTTAAAGAGAAATAAAGTGACTACCTATTGGTATAACTAATATATTTTTAACATTTAAGGACATATAATTGGAATAAAGGAACATGAAGAAATAATTTTTTTTTTTAAAGATTTTATTTTTTTTATTTTATTTATTTGACAGAGAGAGAGCACAAGTAGGCAGAGAAGCAGGCAGAGAGAGAGAGAGAAGCAGGCTCCCTACAGAGCAGAGAGCCCGACGCGGGGCTCGATCCCAGGACCCTGAGATCATGACCTGAGCCGAAGGCAGCGGCTTAATCCACTGAGCCACCCAGGCGCCCCTGAAGAAATAATTTTTAAAAAAATTTAAACCTCATAATCATTGCATTCAATTAAAGTTACAGGCTAGTGTGTTCTACTTTTGTAGCTAAATCAGGGATGCATGTAGTATTTTGAGAAGGTGGGTTATAAGCATAATACGCTGGTGTTTACAGAGTAGCATAGTCCATAAAAAGCCTCATGCATTACCTTTATTGCCCTGTAATTACCCACTTAAGTGTTTATATGTTGTCCACTTTTCAGCAACTGTAAGACATCTTGCAATTAAGGCACATATTTTAATATCTTAATCATTTTATGGACCAACATCAGCCTAGATCTTTCCTATTCACTTTACTAAGTGAGCAATCAATACATTTTATTTAATGCATCAGAGTATGACTCAGCTAAACTTACTGGTATACTTCCTAGTGAAAAGGTCACGTGCCCATAGCTCACTCACACTGTAGAAAAATTCTCAGGTGAAAATAATGAAAGCTCTCTGTTCTTAAATTTGACACAGCAAACCTATAAATTGAAGGCAAATTTCATATGTAGTTATGTCCTTAAATGTTGTAATAAAGGGCACAGGTGGAAGGAAATTAGTTACAGGAGCTACATATTGGAAGTCAAATGAGGTGCAGAAATGTTAAGGTCAAGCTTGACTAGAAGATGATGAGGTGTACATAACGTACGGGATATGGCTAGATATGTAAATGAAGTCGGGTAATGAGTTATATTAAAAGAGAAGTAAGGGGCGCCTGGGTGGCTCAGTGGGTTAAAGCCTCTGCCTTGGGCTCAGGTCATGATCCCAAAGTCCTGGATCAAGAACCACATTTGGGCTCTCTGCTCAGCAGGGAGCCTGCTTCCCTTCCTCTCTCTCTCTGCCTGCCTCTCTGCCTACTTGTGATCTCTGTGTGTCAAATAAATAAATAAAATCTTTAAAAAAAAAAAAAGAGAGAGAGAGAGAGAGAGAAGTGACTGGAGCACCATATATAAGCATTATAATGAGATGCCTAAGCCTTAGAAAAGTTAGATTTTAAGAAAGAAAGCACCAGTCAGGCATAGGGAAGCACATTTTGATCTTTGTCGTCTTATGTAACCAGTGGGAAAGGCTCTTCCCACCCTCATAGCCCCAAGCCTGCTTCTTGCCCTGTCCCCAGAAAAATCACTTTATGATTTTCTTGCTGCAGAAAATTGCTTATAGTTCTGTAATAACACCTACCAGTAGAAAAAGTTGATTTGGTCAAGAGGTGGCTGACGTGATTGAATTAATTAAAATTGCACTTTGACTAAGGTAATTCTGTGTGGAAATTTAAGTAAATTTCTAGAATAAGTACTGTTTCCAATTCTCTTTTTTCAGCTAGTTCAAGTAAATGAAAATAACTTATCCTTACATGTGTAATAAATACATGCTTAATACTGTGTAAGGGAGGCAAAACTCTATTTCTGACCCTCTGAGGTTTTCAACTGGGACTCTTACACAAAAAGACAGATTACCAAGAGAAAAACAAATGATTTATTAGTGTGTCCAGTGCACGTCACATGGGAGAAATCTAAACCAAAAGTAACTCAAATTGTAGCTTAGAATTCCAGTTTATATAGCATCTTCAACAAAGAACAATACGTTTGTAGAGGATTGGCAGGACAGAGGAAAGCAAATTTAAGCTTCCAGGGACAGCAAACTATGGCAACATAAATATATGGGGGGAATCAAAGGAATGAGATTTGTTTTCAGATTCCTCTGGTGCCATCTCTGGGATGATAAGTTTGTCTCCTGTTAAAGGAAAGACCTGGGGAGATGTATACCCTGCCTTTAGGCAAGAAAAAGAGAGTTTTTTCTGCATTTGCTGCTTCTGAATTGTCTTTAACTCAAAATGGATTTTTATGTCAGAGAGCATATTTTGGGGTGACATATTCTGGTTTCTTTCAACTAAGAAAAGAAAAAAAAACAACTAAGAAGAGGGAAATGAAAACCATAGTCAATTTCAACAAAGAAAATCTCGGTTAAAACTTTGGCATATATCTTTAACTTGATACAAGTTCATTTCCTGAATATTTGTAATATTAACTCCATTGCACTGCTCTATTAAATGAATCATATTCTTTGAAATGCTTGGAGGCAAAGGCTTTGGTGTCAGAATGAAATTCAAATCTTGAAGTAGTTACATAGCTTCAGATTATTACTTGGCTTTGTGGCTGTTGTCATTTGCATGTTAGTTTATTTCCTGTGAGGCAGATCGAAATGTGTTTTTATTAAAAATTTGATTTGATACTGTAATTTTTCATTCTAGAATTTCCATTTGATACTTTCATTATACTTTCTATTTTCAGATGAGAATTTCTGTCATTTCATTCATTATGAATGTATTTTTTAAATCTAGTTCAGCATGGTTAAAATAAATGTTTTAAAATCCTTGTCTGATAATTTCAACATCTGTAGCAACTTGGAGTTGTCCCCATTGATTATTTTATATCTTGAGAATGGGTTACATTTTCTTGGTTGCTCCTATGTCCAGTGATTTTGCACCAAACACTAATTTTAAATGTTATATTGTGGAGACTCTGGATCCTGTTAGATTATTTTCAAGACTGTTGAATTTTTTTTTTTTAAAAGCAGGAAATTAATTTGATTTGATTCAAGCTACAAACTGACTCTTGGGTGACAGCTTAGGCCAGAGTTCAGTTCTTCCTTCTTGCCAAGTCATAGCTAGGCATTTTTTTTTTTTCAACTGCCTCATGCTTAGGTGGCTAAAGGTTTAGCCAAAGTGTTAGAAAGAATTTATACAAAGAATTTGGGGCACCTCCTCTCTGGATTCTTTTTTTTCCCTTTGCTCTCCAACAGATGTGATTGTTCTGAAATCCTTTTCTTCTTCAAGCCAGAAAAAATGACTTATCAGAGTTTTAGCCACATCTGAGGCAGCACGACTTCCTACCTTTAGGCTAAACTTAGAAAACACACACACATACACAGAGAGAAAACTCCCACTTTGTGTTTCTTGTGTTTCCTTCTTTCAAGTGTCAAATCTCCTTTAGAATTTGCCTGCTTTTTTTCGCTCTCCAGAGCCTTCAAGTTTTTATTTTGATGTTCCTTATCTCGTCAGAGTTTATAGCTATTATTTTTGATATTGTCAGTTGGTTAAGAATTTACTTGCCTGCATAAAAAGATATATATATTTTTAACTGTCAAGGAGAGAGAGAAAGAGAGAGAGGTTGCGGGGGGAGGGGGTGGGAGAGTGAGGGATTTGGGCTGGTTACTCTGAATAGTATGTTGTTTAAATACTGCTTTCCCAGAAAATGAATAATTTTGAAGATGCTGAGTATCAGATACTCAAAATCCATCAAGAAAATGTATGCATTAGTAAATTTGCATTGGTGCCTTAGAGATCCTTAATGATATAGAAAACACTAGAAAGAGGGAGAGAGAGAAGGAGAGAAAAAATATAGTGTAAGCTATACTGAGTAGCCACAGTTTGGTTTAAGAATCTGGTTTCTTGGGCACTGGAAAATGAACTGTTCCAGCAACTGCTGATAACTTGCCCAAAATGGGCCGTGTGAAAACTGTAGCTAGCTGCCAAAATGGACATTGGGATGGTCAAGCTTCTTCTTAACTGTATTCAGCCTTTATGGTGGATCAGCAAATTCCGTATGATTTCACCCTGCTCCCCAGTTGCACAGACTGTGAAAAAGGGCCATCAGAACCCATTCTGGTCTAACTTTCTTTGGAGGAGTCCTGAATGTGATTCCTTCTCTCAAAGGCAACTGGCCCAGGGGATCCAGCTGGCCCAGGCCCAGTCTGTCTAATTCAGTCCCTGAGGAAATCAGTGTAGCTTAGCTCTGGCTACTCTCAGTATTTGAATGTTTGTCATAGGGAAAGTCCTATTCTTTTTTCCTTTCTCTTTTACTTTTTCTTGCTGGATGACTTCACCCATTCCCACAACTCTATTACCTCCATATGCTAATGACTACCAAATTTATATCAGTAACCCTCATTTCTCCCATGAGTTCCAAATTGGAACATCCAACTGCCTAATTTACATCTATTTTAAATATCTCACAGATATCTCAAATTTAACATGTCAAAAATTAAACTCTTAATTTCTACCTCCCTCCTCCTCAAATCTTCATCTTCTCTAAACTTTCTCTAATGAGTTGTTCAAGTCAAAGACCTAGACTAGTCTCATTCCAATTTTAAAAACTTCTAGAAATCTATGGGAAAAAAGACAACCTATTGGACAATGAGGCAAAGAATATGAGCAGATAGTTCACAGGACAAATATATGAAAACATAACAAAATTTACTTATATTAAGAAAAACACACTTATTTTAAAATATCATTTGTCACATATCCAATGGAAAAAATTTCTAAAATTCTGAAAATTACCATCATCGTGAGGTCAGCACACGAACAATGGGGTATCTCTGAAAGAGGTAAATATCTGGCAGTATCTACCAAAATTACTGATGTACTTATCTTTAATCCAGAAACCCTACCTCATGTAATCTGAATAACAAATAGGGTATTCTAATATACAGATACAGTTGCTATAAGGGGGCGTGGCTTTCTTCAGAACCAATTAGAAACAATGTAAATATCCAGCAATAAGGATCTGGTTAAAGAAACTTTTATCTTTTATCCTGAAGAGAAAGTCACAGTTAAAAAAACAATCAGGAAACTTCCAAGTACAGATAGGGAACAATTTTTAGGATATTTTTATAAAAAGAAAGTAAAAAGAGTACATAACCATGTATATGTTATGCCACTATATATAAGATAGGAAGGTGATATGTATAAACATACTCACTTTTATTAACTTAAAAACTGAAAGAAAAAATGAGAAACTAATAAAAATGGTGAAATGAGGTGAAGGGACAGAGAGGGGAGTGAGGTTTCTTGGCATATATTTTTAAAACAATTCTGTCTTTAAGTCATATAATACATTAACTGATCACAAACTTTATGTAAGTTAAATTACTAAAACTCAACAGAATAATAGAAAAAAGTAGCAAAACACTGGAATCTAGAAAAGCTCATCTAGGGTTCATTTAACATTAGAAATCTAATCTAATCTAATTCTCAACACTAATGTTTTGGGGGGGAATTTATATTACCATTGTTAAAGTTTTAAAAATAAAGAATGGTGTTTTAGAATTTGATATTCATTTTCAAAACACATCTCTTAACATTTTCTCTTCTATATTATCCCAACAATTCACACAGTATGGTTTTCCAACTCCCATAAATTAACAGTCAAGCATCCAGTACTTGATGAAAACCATACCTGTTAGTTTAGCAAAGTTAGTACTGAAAAGTAATAGTCATTAGTAGCTATTTGTAAGAATTCCTGATATCCTCTGAATAGTCATTTTCTTAATCAGTGCTCTAATTATATTAAGAGATATAAAAATGACTGACCATGAGTTAAAAATCTTAGAAATTAAGGAATAGATGCTAAAGAACAGAAGATAGGACTTATACAACAATAACCCTGCATAAGAATAAACAGGAAAACTTGTTAAAACACCAATTCCTGGCCTTGTCCTCAAAGATTCTGATCCCGTGAGCTTGGAGTGGGACCTGAGATTTGTGTTTTCAGTATACTATCCAATGATCTGTTGATGCCTGTTAGAGAATATTTTGAGTCAGACTGAACTGTATCATAGCCCTCTCTGCCTACATCTACAAAGATGAATAGACAGAGGACACTGGGAAAAGAGAAGACGAATTACAAATGATAGAGAAATTTATGGGGTGTCTGGATGGCTCATTCAGTTAAGTGTCTGCCTTTGGCTCAGATCATGATCTTAGGGTCCAGGGATGGAGCCCATGTCAGGTTCCTCACTCAGCAGGGAGTCTGCTTCTCCCTCGCCCTCTGCCCCTCCCCTCTGCTCATGTGTTCTCTCTTTCTCTCTCTCAAAAAAATAAAGAAAATCTTACAAAAAAGAGAAAATTCTTAATCGGTTAGGTATACATCAGACTTTATGATCTATATTACAGCAATACAAAAGTAGTTGGAAATCTCTTAAATCGCCATATATATTTTAATTCCCTGCATTGTTGCACATCATATACTTCTCCATGTGATAGGACATCTTCTATCTGCCAAAATTATGACAGGTATTATGGACAATGTGAATGTGTCTTGAGTTTATTCTGTGGGGATTGGGGACTTATCAAAGAATTCTAAATAGAACGCTATGTGTACCAAAAAAAGCTCTTCCTTCTGCCTTCTCAGTTTCTGTGACTGGCATAAGACAGATTAATGAGAGAAAAACACACAAATTTTATTTAATAATTTTGCTCGCACATGAGAATCTTCAAAGGGAAAATGAAGACCCAAAGAAGCCTTTAGGCCCCCAAAGTTGTGTATCTGTTTGAACAGCAGATGATAGCGTATGGAGATTTGACAAGTCTAAAGGGCTTGGGATAAAGGAAGTAAATTGTGGGGCAGTGACTGGGAGATATATTGGGGTGAAGGGCAACCCATGAACTATAAGGTTTATTTTAATAAGTTTGTTTGTACAGGTCCATCCCAGTGTCAACTGCCCGTCCCTGGTGATAAACATGTTCTTTCCTTCTTGGTACAAGGAGGGCACCTTACTCATGGGAAATTTTATGACCTGCTTTTAGGTAGAGAGGAGGAGGTCAGAAAGCCTTTCCTGCATCTGCTGTTTCTCAAGTACCTTCAGCACCAAATAATCAACATGCCAAAGTAGTATATTTTGGAGTGGCATGTTCTTGAACCCTTCACACAGTAACATTGTATTTTATTTGGATCACTATGACAGCAGTGTGGAAGACGGGTTGTTGAATTTAAGTCAGAAAATGCACTTAAAAATCACAAATGATAGAGCACACTTAAGTGGTCAGTTAAATTTTTGACAAATGTGTCAATGTAATTTATTATGGAAAAAGAACTGTCTTTTCAGACAATGAGCCTAGAACACTTAGATTTCTGTGTGGTAAAAAAAAAATAATAATAAAATAAAATAAAAAATGAGCCCAGACCCTGACTTAACATCACATGTAGAAATTAACTTGAAGTAGACCATAGACCTATCATAAGACCCAAAACTATTAAATTCTTAAAAGAAAACATGTTACAAAATATTTGTGCTGTTGAGTAGGGCACAAATTTCTTACACAGGACATTAAAAAGCACAAAATGTAAGTGAAAACATTTGTTAAGATGGACTTCATTAAGGTTAAAAACTTACACTTTATCAAGAAGATATCCGAATGGCCAATATGCTCATGAAAAGATACTGAGTATCACTAGTCATCAGGGACATGCAAACTGAGACCACAGTGAGATCCTCTTCCCCACCCATAGGAATTGCTAATGTTAAAACAAAAACAGTTAACAAGGGCATGCTAGAGAGAATGCAGAGCATTTAAAACTTGCATGTTTGGTGAAACATCAAGCATACAGCCACTTAGGAAAATAATTTGATAGTGTCTTTTAAAGTTAAACATATACTTTCCATATGACCTAGGCACACTCTCACTCATTTCCCGATAGGAAGGAAAAAATAGGCCCAAACAAAGACTTGTATGCAAACATTAAAAGCAGGATTGTGAATAATAGCCAAAACTGGGGGAAAAAAATCAGTCCTTTAGCAGATAAACAAAGAAAATGTGCAGATACCTACACTATGGAATACTTCTTTCTGATTGTAAGGCGTTAGAGGGACATAGGGGCTTTTCAAGGGAAAGAAATATGACCACACAAGCTTGTAAGACACAGCAAGCTTTTCTGAGTGGCTTTTAGACAGGATTGCCAGAGAAGAAAGTCCTTCACAGGATGAGACTGTTTCTGAGGTTTACAGCCAAGGGGCTACCATACAGGAGGGCAGGAGTACAAGGAACTATAGGGGGAGATTAGAGAGGAAACTTACAAGTCTAGTTGATATGTTTCAGCACCATAGTGGGGAGTCTCTAAATCAGTGACCAGTCACCTTTCAATGGCTATAGCAGCTCTGGATTTTATAACCCTAAGGCTCTATCTTTTTTTTTTTTAATATTTTATTTATTTATTTGACAGAGAGAGAGATCACAAGTAGGCAGAGAGGCAGGCAGAGAGAGAGGGAGAAACAGGCTCCCTGCTGAGCAGAGAGCCCGATGCGGGGCTCGATCCCAGGACCCTGAGATCATGACCTGAGCCGAAGGCAGAGGCTTAAACCACTGAGCCACCCAGGCGCCCCCCTAAGGCTCTATCTTAATAATGATCAGCAGATACTGGGTGTAATTTCTCAAGAGATGTAAAGCAAGCAAATCCTAAATGCCTAAAAATCTGTTTGTCTATTATTGAAAAAATTGGATGTGTAAAAATATGAGTTTGGTGCCAGCAGACTAGTGAGTTAATATATTTCAGGCTTCCATGAAGAAACGAACAAACTTAGGGTCCAAAAAACTTAGGGTCCATCTTTGGTTCATATATATAATGGTAACAAGAAAGGGGAAATGGTAATACATTCGACATCATGCATATCTCAAAAAAATTATTATAAGTAAAATAAGTTAAATGCAAAAGAATATGTATCGTTTGATTATGTGAAATACTAGAAAAGATGAAGCTAATAGCAGAAAACATATCTGTGGTGCTCAAATCCAGAAGAGCGGACAGACAGTAAAGGAGAGAAAGAACTTTGGAGAGAGAGAACTTATCTTTATGTTGATCAGGGTGGTGCTTATACAATTATATGGCATCACTCATACTCATAAAACTCCATTTAAGTAGGAAAGTCTTCTTGTTCATAAATAAAGAAATAAAAATAATTAATGATGAAGTTGATCTTAAATAAGAATTGTGACTCTGGCAGAAATATGAATTAAAGTTCATTTTTGGTCATTTTCCTATTTTGATCCTTTCCAGTGGTAAGAATTGTTAGCCATGAAGACACAGACTAGATATTTTCATTGATTAGTGCCTCAAGAGAAAGTATGTTCTTCAAAAGGAGATGTGAGACAGGTAAATTTCAAAAAGGTAGACAGGAAAAGTATTTTTATAGGTTATTTATAGTAAAGTTTCCCTTGTTCAGGTGTGATAACAGGTATCCTGAGTAAGCAGCAAAACTAGTCATTTTTGGAAGGATGCGCATTGTGCTTTGATGGATTGCCTCCGAATGAGCAGTACAACATCCCTCAGATTAAACAATAAAGTAAGTGGGAAGTTGTAGAATGCCAGAAAGTAAGTTTTTACTTTACAACCTGCACCTGACCTTTATGGTGGAAGAGTTTACTTCTTATTGCTCCCCTCTGCATTATGAGGCTGCTGGGAGACTGGATGATACTCATTGCTGATGCTTTTAAAATCCTCCGCATTATCTTTGGAATGCAACTTTTAGTCCAATTTGTTTATTTAAGAAATTTGGTTCTACTAAAATTGTAAGACTACATGTTTTTAAAAATCAAGAGCCACTATGATCTCTTCTTAGCCAGAAATTTATGCACAGTTCCTTCTAGGCAGTCTCAGCTCACTTTAGCACAGATGTAGCCTAGCTTAGGTCTTCCAAAATTTCTCTGGAGCAGGACATTGTTTAATTGTATGGCTTCAAGGAGTATCATCAGAAACAAACAAAATAAGACTTCATGTAATCTGAGATACGAACACGATTAGTAGTTATATTCCATAGATTTACTGCATTCCTAATCCATTTTAGAAGGTATTCTAAAAGAACAGATAATTGTGTAGAGTGAAGCAGCTATGAAAACTTAAAAAGACCTTTTGAAGGTATGTGGTATACAGGGTATTCAAAAAGTATAAAATGTATTTTTTTGAAAGCTTACTCTTACATTAAAAACTTAAGTCTTATCTGCAAGGATAAATTTCATATTATTTTGAATGTCTTCTTTCTCTACTGTGAATTAAGGATAGATAGTTCACCTTATTTCATGGTAGACATCTTAATTTCCATAAATGATAGATAAGATAAACCATAAGGTCACTCTATGTTTTGTTATTCATGAAGTCAGGAGATCTGGGTTCTGGTCTAATTTTATATCATCTCAAGTTAGTCTCTTTAGCTCTGAAAACCAATGCCCTCATATCTAAAATGAGACCAATGATATCAGCTCTGTCTGCCTCATGGTGAGGTTATGAATAGCAAGTGCCTTTGAGAGAGCTTTCAAACACTGTGAAGCCATCTATAAACAGCAGTGCTTAGCTCTAAAGTGCCATAATAGTAAACATACCATACCAGCTCATTTTGATTCATTCATGTATTCAATAATTCAGTCCTTCTCTCTTTCCCCTACTAAATAAATACTGAATATCTCCTATGTCCTAGGGATTATCCTATGCACTGAAGATGAAGAGATGTAAAGGACACAGAGTTAATCTTTCGGGTACCCAAAGGGCATCTAGGGTGGGAGACAGACACGTAAGCAGCTTATCAAAATACAAAGTCATAATTGCCTTACTAGACATAATAACAGAATGCTGAAAAAATACAGGAGTCCAATAATTCTGCCCAAGAGAAATGTTTCATAACAAAAATATATAGAGGTGAATTTTGGTAGATAGATGCAATTAGAAGTTTGATTTTTGGTTAGAGAATACAGGTAAAGATTAAGACTCAGGTTAGAGTCTGGGGGTAGAAGGTCTGGGAAACCATTTTTTACTGAGGTTTTGCATGAGTGATATGTACTTTAATCAAGATTGCTACAAAGGCTCTAAGCTGGATAAACCAGTAACAGTCATCAGTAACAGGCCTCTGAATGGTTTAGATTAACGAATTTAACCACATAATTTTACACTTTTAGGAAATGATTGACAGCCAGCCTGCCCCTACCAGCCATAGGAAATAGCATTCTGGGGCTACTCCAATGACAAATGTATGTGTGGTTCATCAACAGGAATTTTCGTGCTTAATCGCGAAGGCTTACAACAACCCCAACTGAGTCTGAGAACCGATGCGGAATAATAAAGACCAAGTATAAGCATAAAACTTCCTGAATGATCTAAGTGAAGGGATTTATACCATGCCAAAATATACCTCTTTGGCATTTTGATTATTTTGAGCTGAAGATTCTTGAGAAACAGCAAATGCAGGAAGGGCTCTCTGACCTAACGTTTTCAATCTAACAGTAGGTCATAAAATTTCCCATGAGAAAGGTGCCCTCCCTGTATCAGGAAGGGAAAAATAATCTTATCACCACAGACTGGGAGTCCAATGGACCTATGGAAACAAACCTACAAAAATAACACTTATCATTCATTCATTCTACCCCCTCATCAATTTCCTAGTCACTGAACCACAATTTACTGCCCCTCACTCAAGCCCTTTTGTCTTGTCACATTCCCATGATTTACTCTTCTTTGTGTAAAAAGGTACACAAGTACACAAACATTTGAGATTTTTAGGTCTTCATTTTCCCTCTGAAGACTTGTATACACATAAAAATAAATGACTGGATGAATGAATGAGTACATAAATAAATTTTAAAATGTGTATGTTTTTTTTCCTATTAATCTGTCTTATGCCAGTTTAATTCTTAGGCCACAGAAGCTAAGAAGGTAAATGGAAGTTTTCCTTCCCTCAGAGATAGTGGGGTAGTCTACAGACTTAGCTTATCCAAATGTAGTCAACTATGGGAGTGCTTTGCAATCTACTCCTTCCAACTTAGACCAAAGTGGGGAAATAAGAGTTTTATTTTCCAAGGTATTAGCATTTCTGAACTCAAATGCTCTGAGTTCTGAAAGATCTTAACAAGCCAAGTTAAGCTGAGCACTAATGTTTGATAAAGATCTTAGATTTTACCTTACAGGCGATGAGGACATTTGCAGAAAAAAAGTGACAGCTCAATTAAGTTTTTGCAAATGCTTATTCTGGAAGCATCAAGGTCAAAAGATAGAAATGGGAGTGAGGCTGAAGTTGACAGGAGAAACGGAGAACAGTTAAAAGTAACTTGCTGACTTTGAAGTGAGATCATTCATGGAGGGAGGGGTGGAAATGGTGGTAAAAGAGGGATCTGATCATGAGAAAACACTGTCCTCACAAGTACTTCTAAACAGGATGTGATGAGGCTGGTGTGGAGAAGAGTGAAGAGGAGGAGTTAGACTCTGGTTTTGGAATCTATACAGTTAACAGTACCACTAACTAAGAAAGCCATATAAACCTGGGAAGAGGTCGGGTAAGTCAGGGGAAGATAACAAGTAGTTTGAATGTGCTCGTTTTCAAGGCACTTGTGGGATATTCAAGTTTAGATGCCACCATGATAGTGATAAATATGATTCTGATGCCCAAGAGAAATATCTAACTGGAAATATGTATTTGCAACCATCAACTTGGTTCAGGTCATGCAAGAAAATGGAATGATTTTATTTTATTTTTTATTTTATTTTTTTAAAATTTTATTTATTTTTTTGACAGAGAGAGAGAGGGAAGCAGCTCCCTGCTGAGCAGAGAGCCTGATGCAGGGCTCCATCCCAGGACCCTGGGATCATGACCTGAGCCAAAGGCAGAGGTTTTAGCCCACTGAGCCACCCAGGCCCCCCGGAATGATTTTAAAAAGATTATTTTAGGGGTGACCGGATGGCTCAGTCTGTTAAACAGCTGCCTTCAGCTCAGATCATGATCTCAGGGTCTTGGGATCAAGCCCCACACTGGGGTCCCTGCTCAGCGGAATGCCTACTTCTTCCTCTCCCTCTGCCTGTGGCTCTATCTACTTGTGCTCTCTGTCTCTGTCTGTCAAATAAATGACAATCTTTAAAAAAAAGAATAAAATAAAATAAAAAAGATTATTTTAATTGATAAGAAGACAGCAGTAAGAGCCAACCTAAAGATGAGACACCAACAAAGGATTCTGAGGAAGAAACATACAGAAAAAAGGAAAGTAGTGAGAGAATTAATAAGGAAAGTTTTAAGAAGGAGGAAGTAAAAATGGGTACAGATAAAGAGCCAAATGTTCCAGTGATACTAATAGATGAAAAAAATGAAAAAGATTTCCAAGGTACAAAAATTAAGGACACTGTTAATAATATTTTGGTATTATAGTTGAAGCAAAATTCAAGTTTTAATTGGCTAAGTAGTAAAAAGATGCTGAGAAAGAGTACAGAAAATACACATCCATATTTCAGAAAGTTTATTTCCAAATGACAGAATAAAAAAGATAATAGCTTGAAAGGGAACTCGAGTAAAGTGAAAAGGACTTCTGTAATTGATTAATCAATTATGAATGGACTTCATTTTATGGAGGGGAGCATATTGGTATTAATAGAGGACATCATGACTGAATTCTGGATCTACTTTTTCTATTACTGAAGGAGGCAGTATACAATAGTTAAAGGTATGATTTTGGAGTTAGGCATCTTGTGTTCAAATATCACTTAACTTCTTTGTACTTTAGTTCATTTATATATACAGTGACAAAAAATGATTATTCCTGTCTCATAAGTTTGTTGTGGCTGGCACATTATAAGTATTTAATGTGTGTTACTTTTTGTATTATTAGATTATTATTACCGATTTCTTTTTAAGTAAGCATAGAGTACTTTTAAAGAATATATATGTGTTTATTACATAAGAATTTGGCTCACAATCAATTCCTGCTCATGATTTTATGCAAATGCCAATACTGTTCTCTTTCTACATGAGGGAATTACTTTCTCTATGATTAGTGAAAGCCTGTTAGAACATGGAGTTGTCAATCAAGCCTTCTTTAGTGCCAGAAACAAGTTTTATCCATGTTAATATCAAACTATCAAACTGGGGATCAACAAGTTTTATCCATGTTAATAGACTATCACTGGGGATTTTTTCTCAATGATATACACATGCTCTAAGCATAGAGTACTTACCCTCAGGAAGAACAAGTGTTCTAGTTTGAGGTCTCTGCACGAGTTTACTAGCCCTAATCTTGTTCCCTGGATATATTTTCATTTAAAATGGAAAAACTATACTAGATACTCAATTTAAAAAGAAAGAAAGAGAGAGAGAGAGAGAGCAATGATGAACCAAATCCCAACATTCTTAATAAGGTACCTATAAAGCAGAGCATAGAGGTTAAACGTGGAGGCTCTGTAATCAAACCTATTAGCTCAGATTTGGCTCTATGGATAGAAAAATGTCAGTAGGACAACAGAGTTGAGTAAAAAGTATTTTCTTGAGTAATTTTAGGTGATCTGATACATATTTTCTTTCCCAGGGACCTATCCTGGTCCTACTTAGCAGCTTTTTAAAGGCAAGTATATAATTTCAATCAGGAGAAGACTCAAGACGCAGCAGTTGAAAGCAAAGTAAAACAAAGATAATAAGGTGACTTGGAAAAGCCCTATTTCAATAAGAAAGAGAAGGGATAGAATAAGGAGATGTAGAGAAGGAGGGGAAGTGGGAAAGGGGGAGGAGGAGGAGGAGCAAGTGGGGAGGGAAAATAAGAATGAGAGAGAGCAGGGGAGGAGGAAAGCGACAATGACGCCCATACCACTACCCAAAGACAGCGACTGCACAAAGAACACATTGTTCAATCCTGCCTTCCTAAAAAGATATCCTACTTAGCACCGTAGTCCAAGTGAGTGTGCCTGATGACTCTAGGTTGTTCTCACCCACACCAATAACCCTCCTGCTTAGTGATTGAGTGAGGGCCAAGAGAAACCTCAAATAACACACTGGGAATGAAGCAGCTATAACCAAAACAGTAGTTCAGACGATCTAAGTGGAAGGTTAAAAGCCTTAAAATAGAGATTAAAAATAATATTAAAAAAATATGGTGTGATATGGAAAGAAAGGAGACTCCTTCTAGAGTTAAGAGAAGAAAGTTTTGATGCACACATGAGCATTGAGAGAAGCTGTCCTTTTCGTGGCTCTGACTCTGAAATGTGTGAGGCATCCTTATCTGCTGTGAGTGAAAGGGCTTGAAGAGATTCATAACTGTTGCAACAAACCTTGGAGAATCCCAGGGGTAGAGTGATGTAAAAGAATTGCTGACAGCATTACAAAATGGACTGAGATAATGGGAATCCCAGGCTCCTACATTTCTCACTAACTCTTCATTTCTTCAGAGGAAGAGAAGGGGTCCAATCATCTTTAGAAATTCAGTGCCTAGCATATTGCAGTGAGGAAAGTAGAATGCATGTGAAAATATTTTGTAAATTACTACATTTTAGTATCAGTTCAGTTTCCATTGCATTTTTAAACTACATCTGTATACTTATAAACTCTCACCACTTTTTAAAACTGGTATGAAGGAGCAATGGGAATGTTTAAAAAAAGGAAATTGTTGGAAGTAATGAACTATTTTTATTATTACATTTTAAATTTTTTCTTACAAGTATAAAGTCCTTTTTATTAATTTAAAGTATAAGTTATGAACTAAATAACTTCATATGCTCATAAAATTATCCTGTGTGATATGTGATATATTAAATGGTATATTATAATTTGCATCAACTAAAAACTTATTTGTTAAGTGACTGAACACACAGGAGAAAAATCCAATATTTTAGCAAAACAAAGAAAATCACATATTTTATTAATAAATTTCCCCCACAGTGGCAAGCAGGTATCAAAACACCATTTTATTTATTTTTTAAATATTTATTTATTGGAGGGGGGGAGAGAGAGAGAGAGAGCATGCAAGTGTGGGTAGGGGCAGAGGGAGAGGGAGAGAATCCTCAAGCACTCTGAGCTGAGTGTGGAGCCCAATGCATGCCTTGATCTCATGATTCAGGGATCATGACCTGAGCTGAAGTCAAGAGTTAGGTGCTCAACGAACTGAGTCACCCAGGCACCCTAAAACACTCACTTGTAGAGAAAAGGACTATGAATGAACCCACACTTCACAAATCTGCATGAAACTTTCTCAAATCAATTATACTTGGAAATACATATTTCGTGTTACAGATTTTGTACGTAGCTTTCCCCCCAATCCCTAGGATGGCAAGGAAGAGAAATGCTTTCATGCACTACAAGATGGTTATCTCATTTTTCTGAGTGATTATTGGGGATAGGGGTGGGAAGTGAGGAGGATCTCAGCAGTGGCAAGGGACAGAAGTTGAGGAAGGGGTGGAAAAAAAATACCCCTCACCAATTAGTATTAGGTTAAAATGAAATTTCATTTTTCTAAGTCTCAATCCACTTACACTGTGTTGATTTTGCCAGAAAGCATTAAACTAAAATAGGACTTTAATTTTTTTTTTTTTACTATTCACATCACTAAAAAATGTGCCAATGCTGCTAATATTTAATTTAATAGTTTAAGTTCTGATAATTGATAATTTGCCCCCTTAATGAAAAGCATATTTTCAGCTGCTCTGATAATGTCAAACCCAAAAAGCTAGAAGGAATCAGGATTGTAACTACTTTCCAACCTAGAAATCCTTAAAGACTTCATATCCTTTCTCTATAGCTTTTTAAAAAATTATTATTTTTTGTCTTGTTTTAAGAAAAAGTGGAGTGAACACTAACCTCTAATCTTGACAGAACTAACAGGGATGCTAAGTTCCTGTTCTCTTCACTCCAGTCTGTTTTTAAAGTCATAGTAGAGGGGAAAGAAACATGTCTTCTAATTTTAAGCTATTGGGAAGGGGGGAAAAAAAAAGTATTTTACCTGTTTGGGTTCTTTGGCTGCTCTAAAAATCAAATTAACATAAGACATATTAAATAGAGAAAAACAATTTAATTGTCACTGCACAAGGGCCCTATAATAGGAGACCCAAGGACAAGCTGGACAATTGAGGCCTGTATGCCATCTTCAGCTAAGGAATAGGATAAAGGCTGGGGCTTCAAAAGGGAGGAGGGTGATTCATAGGACAACAAGAGCAGATGTTTGATAATTAGATGTTTGCCCTGCTGACAGATGGGTCATTCAGATAAAAAAGTTATCCTGTGGTAATAGCTTTCTTTCTGAGCCAGGCTCCCGACCTAAATGATTTTAGGTAGTTTAAGGGAAAGGTAATAATTTTTTCTTAAATCCTCTGGGTCTTGATTACCTTCAGCTCAAAATAGTCTACATGCTTATATGACACATTTTGGGTAAATTTGTTCTAAACCCCTTCAGAATTCAAGTCAGTTGCAATTAAGCCTGTAGCATAAAGTATATGGAATACACCATTTCTCATAGGAAAATTGCATGTGTTCCGTCAAGTTGAAGTGCAGTTTATCCTTGAGGTGCTGGATATGGTTTTATATAAAGTTTTACCTATGATATTTTGAAAATAATTGGAAATGTTACTAAAATGAAATCAGGAGATTCGAGCAGGGAGAACTCTGATACCCTGCCACTCCTAGTCTGATACAGACCAAACAAGAAGAGATGGGCTTGACTTCATATAGACTTGATCTTGCCTGTGTATACCACTCCACTATTCCAGCTGGAAGAAGAGAGGATTCCCTGACATCGTGGGCAAGAGATGGACCAATGAAAAGCCACCCTACTTCAAACCTCATATTCCAACAGACTTTCAGTTTACAACAGCCTTACCAACTTACCTCTTTTCTCCTTACAAAAAAAAAAAAAAAAAAAAAAAAAGCCTCTCCTCTGTTCCTCAGATTTACCTGTGGTTTTGCTGCTGCCTCTTTGCCTCAGATTGCAATTCTTTTTATTCCTGAATAAACCACTATTTGCTGGCAAAATAACTGGCAGTTTTTATTTTTAAGGTTAACGATCTAGTTTTTAGAAAATAACGTTTTTGTGGTGCAATGTTTAATACATTATCTGAAGTATTTTATTGATAAAGTGATATAATCCCTGTCCCTGTTAGTGTTCTTTAGGGTGAACAGAAGAATAACTCTAGAGATTACTTAGGCTCAAAATAAAGATTCATTAGAAGAGCTGATGGTAGTCTAATTAGCATAGAAAAATCTAACTAATGGAAAACCAAGTGTCAGAAAGATATGAAATAGGACAGCTCTATGGGCTCAAGTAGCAGGAAATAAGGGAGAGTCAAATCACCATACTCATCCCTATTTCTCTTTTTCTTTTTGTTCTGTTTCTTTTTTCTTTTTAACCAAGGCTGTTTCATTTTATTTGCAGTTATTTTCTTTGAAAATCATATTAGTGGGGTGGAAAAATTTTACTCATCCTTTCTCAGTTCTCTGGCTGGCCTAACAATCAAATGAACATAAAACAGATTAACAGGGAAAAAAAATTAATTCTGTGTATGGGCACCTCACATACATGAGAGGTTCAAAGGCAGAAAGGTAAAATGAGGTATATGTGCCATTCTGAGCCAAAGAATGAAATAGGTACCTGGAGCTTCAAAGGAAAAAAATGCACACCACAGGGCAAGAGGAAGAGGAGATGTTTGGGAATTAGATGTTTGCCTCGCCCTGTAGATGGGTCATTCAGATAGTTTATCTCTGGTAATAATTCTCATTCTGGAAAAGACCCCAGTTTAGATTCTTCTAGGTAGTTACGGGAGGGGGAAAATTTTTCTCTTGAGCCCACAGGATCTCAATTACCTTCAGCTCAAATTAGTTCACATACCAAAGTGGCACATTTTGGTGAAACTTGTTCTGAGCCCCTTCAGTATAAATCAGGGGGAAAAAAAACATAATTTTTCAATTTGGTCTTTTCACATCATACTAAAAATGTAATCTTATTCTAGTTTAAATTAAATTCCAGTTGAAAGCTACATCTAGGAGGGAAGAACGAAAGGCATAGTCATGCTAAATTATACTCCATATAAATAATGGATAGAAGGGAGTATAGGAGAGGAAAAATAATTTTCCCTCTACCCTTCTAGAGGTCCTTGGCTATGACATTCCCTATAAAGACAGACTAAAAGGAGAAAAAGAAACAGACACTTAATAACATGTATACCTTCTGTATTTATTGGAGATATCCAGGAAAACTCAAAGTGGTCCAACATCATCATAAATAGCATCTTCATGGCCAATAGACACACAAAAAGATGCTCAACATCACTCATCATCAGGGAAATACAAATCAAAATTACAATGAGATACCACCTCATACCTGTCAGAATGGCTAAAATTAACAACACAGGAAACAACAGGTGTTGGTGAGGATGTGGAGAAAAGGGAACCCTCCAACACTGTCAGTGGAAATGCAAACTGTTGCAGCCACTCTGAACAGTATGGAGGCTCCTCAGAAAGTTAAAAACAAAACTACCCTACAACCCAGCAATTGCACTACTAGGTATTTACCCAAAGGATACAAAAATACTAGTTCCAAGTGATACATGCACCCCGATGTTTATTGCAGCATTTCCAACAATAGCCAAACTATGGAGAGATCCCAAATGTCCATCAACTGATAACTGGAAAAGGAGTGTGGCATTCCATTTTATACATGGAATAGTACTCAATCATGAAAAAGAATGAAATCCCGCTGTTTGCAAACAACATGGAGATAGAGAGTATTATGTTAAGCAAAGTAAGTCAGAGAAAGAAAAATACCATATGATTTCACTCATATGTGGAATTTAAGAAACAAAATAAATGAGCATAGGGAGTAAAAAAGAGAGGCAAACCAAGAAACAAACTCTTAAGTATGAAGAACAAACTGAGGGTTGCGGATATGGGAGGTGCGTGGGGGTTGGGGGTTTGGGGGTGGGGAGGATGTGGTAAACAGGTGATGGGTATATTACCTAAGGGTTGAATTACTAAATGCTACACCTGAAACTAATATTCCATTGTAAGTTCCGTAACTGGAATTTAAATAAAAACTTGAAAAATAAATAATTCAATTACCATGTTCAGCTAATGACAAAAGAAAGACACTGGGGGTAGGGAGTGTCAGTTGTGGGAAGTTCTCAGGCAATGCACAATAAACAAGGGTGTGACCGATATGCAGAGTTAAGTCCTGGTCTTCTCCATTTAGGTTTCCAGAGATTTAATTATATTTCCCTCTTGGCACAGAGAAGGAAACACAAATGATTCTTACAAAAAGGTAAATTCTCTATCTTCAGAAGTTTTCAGAAATTCTCCCATATCTGTTGTGTTAAAAAAAATAAAATAACAAGTTCAAAATAATCCTTATGCCAAAGAGGCATATTTTGAAATAGTATTTTCTGCTCCTTTTGAGGAGTATACATTTCTGATTTTGAATAAGAACAGGCAACTGTCCAATAGGATTTATCCGGCAAATGAGAAATGAAGCAGAAAAAGCACGTGTGTGTGGAGGCCGAGAAAATTAAGGCCATCCCACCTCAAGTTTAGCTGATGTGGGAAACAGAGGCAGAAGAAAATCATTAAAATTCCTCACGTACTGACAAGCCCTTGAAACAGACAGAGTGGCTCTCCCCTGGGGACTCAACTGCCCTCACCTTGAGATTTTGCTAAAGGACAATCCTAGCCTGACCAACCCCCTACCCCAACAGGTCTGACCAGGATCCTGTAAGTCTACTTTAACAATTCCTTTAGGAAACTTTGTCTCTAAACCTCCAAGATAGTGTTGAGAATCATTCCCAAGTATATGGCCCACTGATATACATCTAAAGGGTCTCACGAGAAGATTGGTAATAAACAACCTTTCCCCAGACAATAGCTAGCCCCTCAAGGTCCTGGAGACCTTGCTTCTAAAATTCCTTAGAGACTTATGCCATCCCTAATCCCCTTTGTCCTCACACACCGCCGAGTCCACCCCTACTCTGCCTTTAAAAACTCTGACATAATCTGGTTGGGGTCCAAGTTCCTACTCCTCTGTGTCGGGTATACTTGGGCCCAAGTTTAAGCTTGTCAAATAAACCCTCGTGTGATTGCATCGGTCCTTGGCTCCTTGGTGGTCTCTCAGATGCGAAAACTCGGGCACAACATGTACACGGCAATTTTTTGAGAGAAATGTTCTGTCTTACAAAAGCATTCCTCTTTTTAGCTTTGGTACGGAGGAGACAAATTAAAAAAACTTCCTTGGACACGTCTGACTAGTTAATAACTGTGATAGTAATATAAGCGAAATAAAAATAAGGGACTGCTGTTTGTTTGCCACGCTCCTATAATACCACACGAAATATCTATGACTCTAAAATATTTAAAGTTTATTATATTGTTAGAAAATTACATTTCCTTTCTGATGAAATGCATAAGTTCAAGCAATGTGCATTTCAAAGTGAGTTTATGTTAAGTTACTGTTACTTGTTTAGCACATAAACAGATGTGCCTTCATTGTGAAACTCTGGTTCTTCCTATAAAAGAGATAATATGGAAGAGTGAAAAATGAACAAACAACATCTTGGTTGGGAAATTTGGTTAAGATTCAGTTTTGCTCTGTAAACTTGAGCATTGAATCCGTGTCTTTCTTTCTGCCTCCTAAATATTTGAGTATCTAGCCTAACTCTCTGTAAGATATTATATACACTTTATAATCATATATTCTGATGATCACTCTGACAATTTCAATGAAAAAGTCCTTCGGGGTATTAAAACAAATGATGAAGTTTTAGAATATAGGTGAGGTTCAGTGGGGTTGAGTCTGGAGCCTATGACCAAGAAAGAATTCTTGAGACATCTTTGGTGCAAAACGGTGGTTTATTAAAGCACGGGGACAGGACCCTGGGCAGTAAGAACTGCTGCCCTGAGGTTGTTAACAGTAGCAGGTTACGTAAGATGGGGTTGGGGGGAGGAAAAAAGGGGGTTTCCAAAAACTTTCATATGCTAAAGAGGACTTACAAGATACTGGAGGCCTTGAGGCCTTGTCATTGTCAAGTTTTTTTTTCCCCCTCTAGCAAGTTATTAACATTAAGATAGGTGGGAGATTCCTAAAGTCTGTCACAGTCCTACCCCAGGAGTCGGGGTGGGGGAAGGTGGGTGTGCGCCTTTTGCTTTGTCCTCAGCCAGCCTTCTGTTCCCTCATCACAATGGCAAGGGTTCTAAAGGACCAAGGCTAATTTTCCCTGTAAAACTGAACTTGAAGGAAATAAAACAAGCACCATTTCCAGCCACTTTGCAAATCTCTTGTACCTAAGCGCTCTCTTTCTTCTTCATCAATTATTAGCATGTAGGCATTGATACACTCATATGTGATTATGGTTGCTCTCCCTCCTTAAGGTATTTCTGCTTTGAGAAGTATCTTTGGGAATGAATGCTTAATGTTTTATGAGATAAGAAACAATTGAAAATAGTAACATTGCTGACAAGAATTTTCAAATTAATAGGTTTGCTCAGCATGTTTTTATTAAGGATTAGCTGAAAAATCAAATTATATTTATGACTTTACATGTGTCTCAATGCATATGCATAAGAAAAATGGCTTGAAAAAAGGAATAACCCAAAATATTGGCAAGTGCTGGGATTCGTGGATTTTGACTTTTGTCTCTATGCCCTTCTACATTTCCAGATTGCCTGTAGCAAAGACTTCTGCAAGACTCCAACCTGATTTGTAAAAGAAAAAGTCTGGGTGTTTCTAATAGAATGTTTTGTTAAGTTAATAGGCCTGAAAGTGCTCCGGAGGGTCTTTCTTCCCCATTCCTGATTTTGGAAAGATGAATTTTTGAAAGGTCGAGACAGTAAGGGAATTCTTTCAAGTGTAGAAGGAAATAATTTCTGTATAAGCAGATATAAAAATAAAAATTGGGTGAGTGGAAAACAAGGTTCTCTTCCTGTTATTGCATTTAGAATATATTTTTGCCTTTTGGTCAATTAATAGTATCTTCATCTGCTATCATTTGTTTGGTGATTCACTTTTCTCCAATTCAGCCCCCAGCCCCCCCATGCCCCGTATAACTTCTTTTAAAAACAGAATATTACATTAACATACTTACAAAATAACATTAGCTTAACACCAGTAATGGAGTGATTTTAAAGTACACAGTAACACTTCCACTGTCCTTGGAATTAGACAAAATGTCTTCATTTATCATACAAGGATTCATTGTAATTGATTCTTTAAAAATTCTTTTCAGATGGCAAAATGTGGCTCTTGGACAAAGAAAGAGATCAAAGGTTTACAAAGTAACACAAGCTAGATTTTAGATCCAAGAATGCCAATAATCAACTTCCAACAATTTTTTATAAAACATATTCTAGACAATTGTTTCTTGCCACAGAATCAGTTATGTCCTCCCTCCCTCCTTCCATCCTTCCTCCCTCCCTCCATCCTTCCCTGTTTCCCTCCTTCTATCCTTCCTTCCTCCCTTCCCCCTCCCCTCCTTTCCCTTCCCTCTTCCCCTCCCTTCTCCCCCTCCCCTCCCCTCCTTTCTACCTCCCTCCCTTTCTTTTCCCTTCCTTCTTTCCTTCCTTCCTTCCTTCCTTCATCAAGGTAAAAAAGTATTTGAAGCAACTGTGTCTCCCCATGTAAAAGAGAGAGGAGCTGCTTTGGTTAAAATGGGGGCTGCTTACCAGTCTCTCGGTTCCTTTTCCTACCTATGCTGGAAATAAGGGGTCCAATTAGAAAATTCATTTGTAAGCTAAGATTTATCACAGTTTCCTAGTGTTATCTGCATACCTTGTGTTTTGTGTTTAGTGTGGGTGTGGTTGGGAAGAAGCAACTAAGAAAGGGAAGCAGCTAGTCAGGTTGTAACATTCACATTTGCCCCACTCATGAGTTATTCTAAGTTCTCCAGGTCATTCTAATAGACATCAAAAATGCTACTTTGTAAGTTAGCAATACCTAATAGAATGTGATCCATCGGCAAAATCTCATTGTTACTCTTAAAGCAAATAAATTAATAAACAAATTAGTTAATTTAAGCACAAATTCTCATTTCAAGAAGAGGCTTTTGTTGAAACTGTTAATTTGGCAATTAACCAACTGAGCAAGGACTTTAAGCTGAAATCGACAGGCATTTAAGTATATTTTAAATGCAAAAAACACTGGAACTATTTTCACCTTATGGAAGACACGGGGGGGGGGGGATAGGATGGGATGTCTCAAATATCACTAAATATTACTATAATTTGAAACTTGGTCCCAAAGTAAAAATTTTTAGAGCTGCCATGTAAGTGTGGGCTCAACAAAAATGGGAATAATCACAGTATTATTCTATATGAGCCCATCTGTTGTCACTCCTTCCTAAGGATGGAGCCAGTGGCATTAGGTTTAATGTCCAGAATGATCATGAACTTCATTTAGAAATAAGTTTTTTATTGCAATGTGAAATTCTCTATATTTAAATGATATAGAGAGTCTGTATAAAGCCCTTTTTTGGGGGACCTCAGCAATTTGTAGCATTTGTGTAAATACTTATTAACAACCACCAACCTTCACTATTCTACGCTAAGAAACCGATTACAACTCCACATTCTCATTTTTTGAACAACTGAAGTGTATTTGTGTATATATTTTTTCAAGATTGGAGTGGTTGAAGGACATGTTTCTTATTCATAAGGGTAACACCAGGAAGAAGTTGTATTAAAAATGATATTATATGAGTACTACTTTTTTTTTTAAAGATTTTATTTATTTATTTGACAGATAGAGATCACAAGTAGAGAGGCAGGCAGAGAGAGAGAGAGGAGGAAGCAGGCTCCCCGCCAAGGAGCCCGATGCGGGGCTCGATCCCGGACCCTGGGATCATGACCTGAGCGAAAGGCAGAGGTTTTAACCCACTGAGCCACCCAGGCGCTCCAAGTACTACTTTTTTTAAATGGACTGCTTAGGAAACAAAAATATTGATCCTCTTGTTTGAAAACCAATTCCACAAATGAGGAGAAAAGATCCCATTTAATGTTATTGCTAGAGAAGTTTTATCATTCAAGCCCCCAAAGTCCAAACACATGCCTAACATTAAGGGAAATGTTTGTTCTGTGTTTTCTGTGCATTTAAGTGTCTCAATTATAATCACAGAGAAAGATGCACTAACTTTATCCGTTTTTACTTAAAATTTCTCTTTCCATATTTTAGATCCAGTAATCAGCATAGCATATGTTCAGAGAATGTTGCAATAAATGATAAGTCTCCACATTGTATTCATGTTTCTGTTTCCAATGAGAGTTGATCCTATTTCTAGTTCAGACCGGTTACATGGACTTGTTCATTTTTTATGTTGATAATAGACTCTTACTTTTAAAAATATTAAATGAGCTTTTATTCAAGTGCAGTTTTATTTACTTCATAAAACTAGTATAAGCATTATTAAGAGACACTAAACATTTTTCACACGAAAAGGTAAGTTTCCTACTGAGGGTAAGTTTCCTACTGAACAGCCATGTGCTTGCTTACCATTTACAGAAATAATCTCAGTAAGTTCTCTTGAGATTTTATCCACTTGAGAAAGGGCTTTTTAAAGGTTCTGGACTTGGAGGCAAAACAATTGGCATTGTCCATTAGGCTTAGATAAATGTTTGTACTTTATAGCAGTTTCCTAGCATTCTCTTTTTAAACAATGCCTCATCTCAAAATCAACGTTGTACTCAACGATGCTTCTATTTTTGTTTTCCTTGATCAGTACCAGGGAAAGAAGACTATAATGGATCCTTCAGAAAGCCTGTTCAGGGTGACATGGAACTCAAGGGAAAGTTAATCATCTAATGGTTTCAAGGCACTTTAAATTCTTGCCACCCAGTTCACTTCTGTAAACAATCGGTGCATGATGAGTGCCTGAAGGGCTGAAACAGACTGCACATTTCTGCTAATTTACAAGAATAAAGCTGTTCACATGTACAAAGCATGTGAGTGGAGAACTACCCCCTGCTTTTGCCACAACTCCACTCAAAAAACAAGACAAATGAAGCAATGTAAAACAGGTTATAAATATGAGTATATGTGCTACTTTGACTTTTTTTTTAAAGATTTTTATTTATTTATTTGACATAGATCACAGGTAGGCAGAGAGGCAGGCAGAGAGCGAGAGGAGGAAGCAGGCTCCCGCTGAGCCCTATGCAAGGCTCCATCCCAGGACCCTGAGATCATGACCCAAGCCTAAGGCAGAGGCCTAACCCACTCAGCCACCCAGGCACCCCTGACTTTCTTTTAATATGAGATATCTAAAAGAAAAATATGCAATTGTGCTGGATAAGAATATATTTTGAACTATATATATATGTATATATATAAAATATATATGAAATATAATATATAAAATGTATATACATACATACATTCACACACAAAATGGGGATTTGGAATTAATACTTAATTGGGAAGAAATAGATATTAAAATCATTTCACTTTCATGAAAGTAAATTCACACAGGGAACATCACAAAAATTAAACAGGAAAGCATTGAAAATAAATGCATGGTAACTTGGAGGCTGAAAATGCTTCAAATAAAAAGTTATTTATGCAAAATTTGCTTTCTCTCCTAAACTTTGATTAATATTTAAAACTTGAATTTGTTAGTTTTTCACTGATACATTTCAAAATAGAATTGTCCGTTTCATCGTTTTCTTTTCCTTGAACCAAAATAAAATCCCTTAACAAAAAGTCTTTTGGTAATGAATCACTAGCAGTGAATAGCTCAAGGCCTTGTTTAAAGAACCTCAATAATACCAAAAAGCAGAAGAGGATATGAAAGGAAAGAAAATCTGGACTAAGTATGGTCTAAAAAATTAATTTAAGACATTCTTTTTTCCTCTTGCTTTTTCCAACAAAGTAATAACAGTTGGGAGTCTTTCACGCAGAATTGGCCTCAAGCATTCCATGAAATCCAGAGAATGTAGAGACAGAGAATTGAATTTGAAATTGTTTCAAAAACCTCAACCTACACTGTCTTCAGTATGCAAATATAAGACTTTAAAAATGGGATTAGGAAAGTCTAGTTTTTGTGGGGGGGAGAGATGGAATCCCACATCATTACTCAGACTTAGGACAGAAAACATACTTTAGAATTATGAAATCTAAAATACTTCACCTTATCTCAAGGCAAAAAGTAAACACATCATTGTGGTAAAAATCATATATCATTAATAGAATCTCTATTAATGTGACCATGAATAATGGTCATTTTTAAAAATGTATGTACTCGGGGTACCTGGGTGGCTCAGTGGTTAAGCATCTGCCTTCAGCTCAGATCATGATTCCAGAGTCCTGGGATGGGGCCCGACATCAGGCTCCCTGCTTAGTAAGAAGCCTGCTTCTCCCTCTCCTACTCCTCCTGCTTGTAGTCCCTCTCTCACTGTCTCTCTCTGTGTCAAAAAAATAAATAAAATCTTTAAAAAATAAAAAAATAAAATGTATGTACTCATTTAAAAATTATAATTTTTAAGTTTATCATTTATCTGAACAAAGGAATACATATATTCATTTATATAAATACATATAAATACATAAATATGGGTTACAGGGCACCTAGGTGGCTCAGTTGCTTGGACGACTGCCTTTGGTTCAGGTCATGATCTTGGAGTTCCAGGATCAAGTCCCACCCACATGGAGCTCCCAGCTCCATGGGGAGTCTGTTTCTCCCTCTGACCTTCTCCCCTCACATGCTCTCTCTCACTGCCTCTCTCTCAAATAAATAAATAAAATCTTTAAAAAGAAATATATGGGTTACAAATAAATGCAAACATAACATATTCACACTCCAAATCATGTATGATACCACATACAATGTATTGTGCCTGTTTATATATACATATTATATATGTACTATGCATGTATGTGTATATACACATTATATATGCTTATATTTTATATATTATGTGTGTACATATATAGATTATATAAATCTCTTATGTATATGTTTTACTAATAGATACCAACTTCTTTCAGATTAAGACACACAAAAATGATTTTTTTATATAATGGCATAACATAAAAGAAAGAACTAAGGCTGTCATGAAAATCAATTAATATAACTAGTCAAAACGTAAGGCTAAAAGTAAGATGTAAAGAGCCTCAATCTTAGAATACATACATATCATTCTCTGAAAGGGTGTTCAGAATCTGTTCAGGATCTAATTATTTCACTTTACTTACATGTAAAGATGATATAAAAATAATAAGTAACAGTTTAAAATAGAACTAAGATTGTGTTATTAAATTATCAAGTGTAAAATAATTTTTGCAGTCCACCAAATACTCATATTTCTAAAATTCCAAGGAATAATAATAGCAAACATGACATTTGTTATGTGTTGGGCATAAACTACACTAACTTATTACTCATAATGACCTATGAGGTTTTACAATTGACATCAATAATAGTTTCCACTCTGGGAAACCTGGGTGGCTCAATAGGTTAAGTGCCTGCGTTGGGCTCAGTTCACGATCTCAGGTCTTGGGATTGAGCCCCGTCTCAGGCTCCCTGCTCAGGGTAGAGTCTGCTTCTCCCTCTGCCCAACACTGCTGTCCCGTTCTCATTCTCTCTCTGTCTCCTTCAAATAAATAAATAAAATCTTTTAAAAAATAATAATAATTTCCACTTCTTTCAAACAGGATTGGCTGCTGTTGGGAGAGATAGCATGGAGTGGAGTTTGTCATTACTGAGCAATGTCCACTCTCTTCCCAAGGAAAACAATTCCCAGAAAAAAAACAAAAAAAAACAAAAAAGGGAATAATATATAGGTATAAGCTCTTTATGTTTACAGGTCCAATAAAACTATAAAGTCAAATAGACTTCCAAGTTAAAACTGAGCATATCAGTTATCAAAGTTTTACTGTTTTGTTCAATGGATAGTTCTTTAAATCTAAAAATTACTGTTTTGACAGGTCCTAAAATGTAACGGAAAAAAAAATTTAAGTTATTACTTTATGAAAAATTCTTCCTTAAAACAAGTGAAAATAGGACACGTGAATGTTTTTGCGGTAACAAATCACTTTCTTGTTTTAGTAAATAAGTTAAGGAATGGATAGGTTGCACTGTATAAACGTCTTCCTAACAGGCTTAGAAGCCACTAGACTGCAGCTACTTGGTGAGGTCCCCTGGAATGCTAATCCAACGGTCAGTTGTTAGTCTTGATCATATTTAACAATGAGCAGCATCACTCACAGTTGATTACTGCCTTTCTTCAGATATATTTGTTACTTGGTTTTCAGTGTACTATATTCTTCTGGTTTTCCTCCCACCTCTCCTGCTGCTCTTTTTCATTTTCCTTAGTTGATTTCTCCTAATTTTTCTGACCTCTTATAGTTAGACCTCTATGGTTCAGTATCATCTATATTCTTTCCTATATATACCCTCTATTCTTCCATATTCATGCCATCCTGTGTGGCCCCAAGCTTTCTCTTACTTGGGTTGTTATAATAGCCTCCTGACTCATTGCTTCTTATCTTGGACCTTTACTATTTATTTTTGACAGTGCAAACAGAGTAATTTTTTTTTTCCAAACATGCAACATCAATTTAATCTTCTGCTCAGAGCCCATCAATGGCTCCTTATCACACTCAGAATGAAATGTAATCCTTATGAGAGCCTCTTGGTCCCCACCCAATCTGTCCTACTGCTTTCACCTTGGTTATTCTGCCCCAGCACATTGATTTCCATGCTATTCCTTGAACACAGCCGGTGCCCAGCAGCTTTGAATCCCCACCTTAGATTGCCTCTCCCAGATGATCTTAGGACTCATTCAGTTCTACTTTGTTTACTCCTATCAGTTCTTGGATTAAATATCATGGTCTTAATGAGTCTCCCCTGACCATCCTCTTTTAAATTGTATCGCCATAACCCCATGCATCTCTTCTCCAGGTCCTGATTTCTTTCTTTTTCCACCATCGCTTACCACCATTTTCCATTCTGTGCATTTTAATTACTTACTATTTAGTGTTTGTCTTCCCTCACCAAAAGGCACACTCCATGAGAGAGATATTTCCATGTGCTTAATTTCCCCTTTCTCTCCAGTGGCTAACAGACCAACCAGCATATTCTGATGAATAAATATTTTGGAAAATAGTGAAGGCAAAATAATATACTCTACTACAATGCTAGGTATGGATCAATTGTTTCTTCTTTCATTAGCAAATGTTGAAAACGTTGAATTCATGAATTACGAATAATTATTTTGGAAAATAGTGGAGGCAAAATAATATACTCTACTACAATGCTAGGTAGGGACCAATTGTTTCTTCTTTCATCAGAAAATGTTGAAAATGTTGAATTCATGAATTACGAATAATTATTTTGGAAAATAGTGGAGGCAAAATAATATACTCTACTACAATGCTAGGTATGGACCAATTGTTTCTTCTTTCATCAGAAAATGTTGAATTCATGATAGCCATACATATTCACTCATAGGGATTTCTCGGGCTCATGAGAATATATCCACAAAATTTAAACAGGGGAAACACTAGCATACTACTACTAGCATAGATTAACGGCATGGACTTCGGGTTTTACAGACTTGGCTCAAATCCTGGCTCTGGCACGTACTAGCTCTGGATCACCAGGCAGTTCACATAACCTCTCTAAGCCTCCATTTCCTCAAATGCACAATGGATGTGAAAATCTCATATGATGGCCGTGAGGGTTAAATGAAGCAAATCATTTGATTGTAGCATTTATTTATTAATTATGTTATAGTTTTATGTTTAATGTTACTATTTTAAGACTTCTGTGACCAGGATCTTGTGTTCCTAGACGGGAACAGAGACGGTGATTACTTAATTTAGAGTAAACTTGGCTGATCCAAGAGAAACTCAAACCCGTAATAGTCCCCTAGCTTCTCTAACCTTTTGAACAATTGTCTTCCACTGGAAAAATGATGTTACACACTAATTTTAACTCTGTTCCTGCTAAGAGACCATGAGGTAAAAGGAGGCTTCAGAAATAAAGAATCATTTCAATTTCATAATTGGCTGTTCAGTCAGTGCAGTGACTTTTTCAATGAATGCTTTTCAGAATGTGATGTCGTCTAATACAATTCCATGGACACAGACTCTTGATATTAATGTGTAAGAACTACTTAATTAGCATGTAAAGTTTGAAAAAACCTCAAGTTTACATTTTTTCTTCCTTTGCAATTGCTTTGTTGGTGCTCCTGAGTGACATGATTCTAAGGTTTTTCAAATAGATCTTGGGACTCTGTTTTTCTTTTCAGCTTTATTGATGTATAAGCGACAAATAAAAATTGTAACATGTTTAAAGTATACAATGTGGTTATTTGATACACATTGTGAAAAGATTCTCCCCCTTGGAATTAACACACCTAATAGTTCACATATTTGCTGTGTGTGTGTGTGTGTCAACACTTAATTTCTACTCTCAGCAAATTTCAATTATACAGTATCGTGTTACCAACTTAGTGTCCATGTTATAAATTGGACCATCATTCTATTCATCTTATAACAAAGTTCCTACCCTGTTGTTTGAGGAGGTCATCGAGAGGAAACGACTGCTGGTTGACTCAAGAGTTAGACCCAGGCAACAGGAAGCCTGTACCCCCTCCCTTATCCATGGAATGGACATTCTGCTCACCATTCCCATGGTGGGAGCCATTTTCAAGGATGTAGCCTTGAGGGAGCACATGTGTTATTGAGACAACCTGGACAGTATACGTGACTGCACCCAACTAAAGCTTCCATATAGACTTTTCAGATTCTGGCCAGCAGTTGTGGCTATTTACTCGTCTTGCAGTCACTGAAGACAAGCCTCAGATGTATGTGAGTTCCTTTACTCATTAAACCTGCCACTTACCAATCTGGAGTGGTCTGCCTCTTTGCCCTCTCCTTGCCCTTCATATACAGGGGCCATTTTCAGTTTTCGCCTGGACAACTTCTTGAAGCTGCAAACTGCCTTTCTCCAGTCTCTATCTATTTCCCCCACGTCTCAGCCCCTGGCAAATACTTTTCTACCTTCAGTTTCTGTGAGTTCAACTTTTATTTTATATTAAGATTCCACATATAAATGATCCCATGCATATATCTGTCTTTCCCTGGTTTGTTTATTTATTTTTTTAACCAACATACCCTCCAGGTTAATCCATGAATTTCAAAATGACAGAATTTCCTTCTTTTTCAAGATCGAATAATATATCATATTTTATGATCCATTTATCCATTGATGGACACTGAGGTTGTTTCCATACCTTGACTACTGTGAATAATGTTGCAACAAACATGGGAATACAGGTATCACTTTGAGATAATAGTTTCATCTGCAATTCTGTTAAACTAAGGCTTCCCTAATTTCTTTGTGCCTAAAAACCTTAACCTTAAACTAAGCAGGATAACCACATATATCAATTTATTTAACCAAGATATCTGGAAAGAATCAAGGGTTTCTCTAGCTTACATATTAGATTCATGTATTACAGCAAGGCAATATATTTTCCATTTAAATAACTTTCTTTTGAAAACATCAGTAATAGAAGATTGAACATAAAAAGTTACACAATGGAATATCATATTGATTTGGAAAGTTCCTTGACCTACCTATAGATCCTGAGAGATGGCGTCATTGAAGCTGGAAATCCTATTTTCCTCTAATTTGATTTTATTTGTGAGTCATGCCTGAGACAGTCAGCATTTATGACATAAAATTGAACTATTATGAATAAACAAAACATCATCATTACCCAGCATATGAAAGAATTCAAACTTTACTAGAATATTTTATAATATAAATGCTTGAGTCTTTTACTCCTCTAGAATTCACAAATTAATGCACTTTCTTTTATCTCCCAAACAAAAAAAATTTTTTTTTTTAATTTCAAGTTTCCTTTACTTCTGAAGCAAGATTTGGCTAACTTGATACTTATTTCCCTCACCTCACTTCAAAATGAGATGGTCCTATTAATGAAATTACTCTCCCCTGTCCTTTTTTACCATGGGATCATACTTTACTGTAAGGGTTTATGGACTATGGTCCTCATTTACTTATTGTAGTCTATGAGTAAGTATTTCCATAACTTCAACTACCCTTCAATTCTATTTTCAGACATAGAGCTTCTCAGTTCTGTTCTACTATAAAGCATTCATTGAACACTTACGTGCGAAGCACTGTACTACAAACAGAGACAGCAAAAGGGAAATTTTATAAATCATATATACATGTTTATAACATCTTCATTGCCCATAGGATCTCAGGTATGTTACAAAATGCATATATAATATAAACAGATAAAAGAATCTTTTAACCTTTCTTTGAAGCAATATAAATATAAAAATTATTTTAAAAATTCAGATAGCAGGCAGAAAAATATACAACTAAAAAGTTCATAGGGCCCTTAAGAATCTCTAAATATTGGGGCCAAAACTGAAAAAAAATTCCTTTAGTTATTTGTCTTGATAGGGAGAAAAAAAATTATATATATATCCCTGAGGACTTTTTAACATTTGGAATTTTCATAGATACTAGATATTTAAGAATTATGGTTTATTTTTAGGATGAGTGCCTGAAAGATTACTATTCTGGTTTTTAAAATTTATTTTTTATTCTGTGTTCCTAATTAAGAATATATCCATGAGTTTTAGTATTTCACCATTGAGTTAGATTAAGGGCATTTTATAAAATAAAGGAATGATTGGTGGCCTCACTCATATCTCCTTGGAGGCAGGATTACAAAGATAACAAGCCCACAGTGAAATGGGAGAAAAATATAATTCAGTACAATAGTACTTCAATACAACCATACCTGAAAATACCTTCAAACTGGATTTATTTATTGAACAGCCATCACTGAATGCCTCCTATGTATCAGGCACAGGGGATGCAAAGAGAAAATAAAACACTCCCTGCTTCCAGCAAACACAGCATTATGCTCTCTCTTGAAAGCCTCTGTTCCCAACAGCTGTCCCAGGAATAACAGAAGAGAGAAATATGACTCATAACGACTCCCACAAGGGGTGATTTTTCTCCTGCAACTTTTACAAAGAAAAGCAAAATCAGAAGTCACGTGGACTGTCTTTCTTCTATTTTAATTTAAAAAAACTGTCATAAACAATTTTTTAAAATCATGATTGCTTGTCTACAATGATACTTATATAACTAAGTCTCCTAATCATTACAGTACATCCTTGGCTAATGAAATCTGAAATTCGAGTGAATGAAAACTTGGAATGCCACTCCCAAAACGTCACTGGTCATTGATTTAATTGTTCAGTGCTAAGAGTTGTATGCACTCTCTCTCTATATATATATGTATATATATATATATATATATATATATATATATATATATATATCTCCTACTACTAATAAAAACCTTTGATAAATGAAGCATTTCTTTATTCTTAAGAACAAAGAATACTTTCATCTCTAAGGAAAAATCTCATTAGTACTTCAAAGATAATAAACTAGTAACTTGATCAAACTGTCCCCAGAAGATAAAGTGTCAAATATATAAATGCTATTCATCTGTGAACACCTTTGTTTTCTCCCTTTGGAAAAAATAGATTCTCTTAATTTTCTTTGACAGGGAATAAAAATGGAACACCATGAAAAGCACCATTCATTTAATGAGTTTTTTTCTTATTGGAAACCCCAGTGTCTCAGAGTTCTGCTGACGTTTGTGCCTTTTGATTTAATGGGGCAGCTTTGTCTTTGGGACAGCTTGCTCTGACACAGAACCACTTTATATTTGCCTAATTAGAATTCAGAAGGCAATGAGAGGTTGGAGATCCCTCACACAGCTTGCCAAAATCTCCCTTTCATGGCTATAGTTCAAAGTCTTTAATTCAGTGAAAATTTTAGTGAGAATCTTCCAAATCTAACAAATCATGACATAGCAACCAAGAGCACACCATTTTGAAATGTAAAGTGTTGCCCAATAATATATATCAATGTGACTATATGTAACAATGTAATAGATGTATAACCATGTAAAATTGGCTGGAGGAGAAAAATTTCAAATAGATGTTCACTTGAACCTCTTATAGAGGACCAACTGAAGAAAAATTAATGATAAAAACTGTCTAGTCTTTTAAAATAATTTGTAATAAAAGGCACTTCTTAATCAGTATATTCAGGGTCCCTGTTGGTTGCCACTTTGTCTAAGGCTTTTATTTTTCTCACCCCCTCCATTGGTACTGTTCCTGGATCACACCCAAGGCATCTGCTAAGCTGTGCTCTAGTCCTTAAATACGATGACGCAGCAATTAGTGGGCCAGAATTCTTAGTGCTAGGACTGGACCGTGTAACAGAGTCCAGTGTGGCTTAGCCTGGCTCTCCTGCTCATTTGCTAAGCAGATGGTCAGGATTAGGGGCACATCTGTGACCATGAAAGAAATGTGTTTTCAGTGCAACCCCAACTGGCCTAAATAGGGAATGAACCTCTGGTTCTTGCCTTGTTTAGCTCTTCCTTTAACAAAACAAGATAATTGGTCCAGGTGCTAAGTCAATAAACTAAGGAAATACTAATTATGCCCAAGAAGAAAATAATCAGGTTCAGGATGGTATTTGGTTGTGGCAATATTTATTCAGGTCAATATCTTAGAAAGAAAAAGCTAAACATTTCAAAAAGTAAAGGACAGAAGACAAATGAGGTCATACAAAAAGGACTTAACTGCTTTAGGCAGTTATGTGGGAAGGTGAATAGAGGAGAGACACTGTTTGGAAGTCCAGAGGAAGCTCCACATTGATATTAAATCTAGATAGTCACCATAACCGTGATGTTGAACTTATTCGAAGTGCTAGGCACTATTTAGAAGGCTAGAGGAAGCTCCACATTGATATTAAATTTAGATAGTCACCATAACAATGATGCTGAAATTATTCAAAGTGCTATATATTATTCAATTTAAGTCTCACAATATTCTCCAGAGGTGATACCTCTATCTGCATTTTACTGGCTGAAGAATCTGGGATTTAGAGAAGTTGACTCCCTCAAGATAACAAGTATCTCCTAAGATGAACATTCTTCAGAAATGAAGAGTATGAAACAAAGAGAGATAAAATAAAGCCAGCAATTTAAAACGAATAGTATTATTGATGTGCCAACATTGTAAAAGAATTAAAGAAGAAGAGTCAGGAAAGTATGAGAGTATATTATAAAAGAAGAAGTTGTCGAAGGTAGGATGTGGTTGGGGCTCCTGGGTGGCTCAGTCTGTTGAGTGTCTGCCTTCTGCTCAGGTCATGATCTCAGGGTACTGGGTTCGAGCCCCATGTCGGACTCCTTGCTTAGTGGGAAGCCCGCTTCTCCCTCTCCACCAAGCCCCCACCGCTCCTGCTCTCCCTTACACGTACTCTCTCTCTCACTCTCTCAAATAAATAAATAAAATTTGGGGGGAAAAAAAAGATACGAGATGGGTTTGGAACAGGTGGACCTGTTCTGCCAAACATTTACATTTATTTACGTGTCTGCACAGGAGTGACATGTTGGTGTTGGTGTCTGTGGGTGAAAATGTGCAAGGCACCTTCTGCGTGTGGGGAACATATGCTAAGGCAGTTGATTCTGAAATCGGTGACAGCAAGGGTGGCATTTTGTTGCGTAATAATGGTAAAAGCAACAAGAAGTAAAGCTTTAAGATGTTGGGTAAGAAGAGCCTGATGAAGAGTCAAACTATTGTTGAGATTTGGACACTGTTTCAATTTGGGCAAAAGGCAGAAATAGGTGTTCAGACTAGAAGTATTTACATACAGTTAAAGCTGAAGATCCTGGGGCGCCTGGGTGGCTCAGTGGGTTGGGGCCTCTTCCTTCCGCTCGGGTCATGATCCCAGTTCCTGGGATGGAGCCCCACATTGGGCTCTCTGCTCGACGGGGAGCCTGCTTCCCTCCCTCTCTCTGCCTGTCTTTCTGCCTACTTGTGATCTCAGTCTGTCAAATAAATAAATAAAATCTTAAAAAAAAAAGCTAAAGATCCTAATAAATCTCACCATTTAGACTAAATTAATGTTATATAGGTCTAGGTAAATAATTTGCATACTTATATATACATAATATTATTTTATCTCTTTTATCAGTTATATAATACATATACATAGCCATATGTACAACTAGCTAGAATAGTAATAAATAGAATAAATATACATAGAAAGTTAACATAGTTCTATGTCATTTATGTATAATTATTAACCATAACCATTAACCATAATATAGTTATTCATATATAATTTTAGATGTTGTATATCATATATACTATTTATGATATGATTACCCATTAGAGTTCACAGTTTCTATGTTCTCTTTATCATCTTCTTAGATCAGAGAGGAAAATTATGATTTACTTGACTTTAATTACTCAATGTAAATACAACCATATTATTATGCTATTATTATCTGTCTCTCCTACTAGACAGATCCATGTGGTCTGGAATTAGTGAGTATTTTTATGTCCCATTAATCTCTCACACCTAGCACTGAGGTGCAAATATTATTGAACCTATAACTTAAAAAAAGAGACCAAACTATAAATACCTAAAACTAAAGAATTGGAGAAGCATGATAACAACATAGAGTCAATTCCTGCTTAACAGTTACCAAGAACTAATAGACCAATAATTTATCGGAAGAAACCCGGCATCAGTAAAGGGGAAAAAAAATATCTAAAATAGCAAGTTGAAAGTTCGACATAAATTTTGAAATAACACAGTCCTTTTGATTACAAGTAGGACCTCACTTCACAGATATTGAACTTGTGTGTGAAACACCTGTCAGAGTAAGATTTTTTTGAGATAAAGATTTAAAACTATATATTTTACTTTTGTCACATGGATGACTGGGAATATTTTCCTAGTCTAATCTACTCTTTCTGAAAACTTGATTTGTTGAGCATTACCAGAATAGCAATACTTTCATATTTGGAAGTCTATACCCCACAAATGAACAACATGTAGGAAGCTTAATTAACAGGTGTCCTGAGAGAAACTAATATGAAAACCTTAAAGAATGGATATTTAAGAATAAGTCAGATGGGGGCAGGAAGTTATTCAGCTATTATGACTTAATTTGACATGGCTAACCCAAATATGATGGGCTTTACTATCATATTCTTGGATCATTCTCACTTTCTTTGTGCACTCGTCATGATATGTGATGCATGATACAAAATAGTTCCTAGCCCATTATTTTAATGGTGGGAAAATACATAATTTTTCTTTTGCTATTTACTTTATGAATCTTCCACAGGAACCATTCTGCTCTGACATCTTCAATTTTATTACTCTCTTTTGACCTTTCATCAGATGAACCAATATTTTGTTCTTCAAGAAGATTGACATTTTGTGATATGAATTCAGCATTTTTCCTCACCATCAGCCTGGCAACTTTTCTTCTATACCTTTCTCCTTGTTTTTCCTCTTTAGCTCCAGGCAGAAAGGCCTCTTTCAGAACTCATGCTTCATCATATATTTGCTTTCCATTTCTCCCCCAGTCATACCAATCATAAATTGTACCAATCGTACCAATCACAAAACCCCTTTCTAGCACAAATTGTCTTCTGACTACAAATTTTGTTTCTGCTTCTCTCTTTCTCTCTTTTAACTCAATTTCCCAAGAAGTGCACCATCTTTCTGTTATCTCTTAAGTCTTCATGTCTTCTCTGGTCCTGCCTAGGGATTGGCTTTAGTGCAGAAGAAGGGTAAAAGGAATTTATTAGATGGAGAAGACTAGCATAATACCATTTTTTTAAAGATTTTATTTATTTATTTGACAGAGAGAGATCACAAGTAGACAGAGAGGCAGGCAGAGAGAGAGAGAGATAGAGGGAAGCAGGCTCTCTGCTGAGCAGAGAGCCCGATGCGGGCCTCGATCCCAGGACCCTGAGATCATGACCTGAGCCGAAGGCAGCGGCTTAACCCACTGAGCCACCCAGGCGCCCCACATAATACCATTTTGAGGGAACCTCCCCACCTGTTGTTCAGATGATTGTTGGAAACTTTGGTCTTCACCTTATTGTTAGACTGAATCTTTGAGACCCTTTGGGCAACAATACTCTGAACTATCAACAACTGGCTCAAGATCCCAAGTCTATGTCAACAATGACTCCTTTCATTTAAGTGGCCTAAACCCACTCTGGTACCTAATAACTTTTCTGCATTCCTAATCTTTAACCAGAGTCTTGAACTCTCACACTCCATTCAATTCCTCTCAGAATGCTTTCAGTATTCCTACTAAATGCCAGGGATTGTGATCGGTCCTGAGAACACCAACCTTAAAAACTATCCATGTCTCTTCAAGGATTGATGCCTTTGTATCTTCTCTACTCCCCCACTGCCTTAACTGCCTGCCAGCTGTCTTCCGTCATTGCTGCTCTGCTGAAATTGTTCTCTTGGAGGTTGCCAATGATTTCCTTGATCCAAAATTAAATCTTTTTTAAAATTTCATATTCTGTTTGTTCTCTTGAAGGTTGCCAATGATCTCCTTGTTCCAACATTAGTTTGTTTTTTTTTTTTTAATTTAATATTCTCTTTCTCCTTGACTTTCTTCTTATTATTGGTTCCATTGAGCACCCATTTGCAACTCTGCTGCCTCATTTTGTCTATTACAATGTATTGGTTGTACTCCAGCCTCTACAACGGCTCCATTTTATGTTCCATGATATTATTTGACTGAACTGCCTGATCAAGTTTGCCTAATATTAAATCCTGATTTTCTATTTTCACTTTGCATGTCTCCCCATAAAAAACAACAGAAAATCTAACTTCAAGACTTAAACTAACAAGAAACTATATTTTATTCCTCTTGTTTCTTTCATTCATTAAACATCTTGAATTTATCTCTAAAACTGTTGTTTTACCTAAACTTTGTACCTAAAAAGTGAGGAGGCAGATTAAATCTTTAATAACACTGACCTTTAAAAATTCTGTGGCAGTGTAAGAGCAAATCCAAATTGTCCTTCAAGTTCCACATTTCAGTGGATAGTTGCTTGCCTAACTGCAGCATTTCTACCTCCACTAAAATGTTCCAGCACAAAATGCTTTCAGTGTTAACACATCCATGGCATAATGAATGGTTTGGCTCTTCTAATTCTGCTTCTTTTTCATATATCCACATTTTTGTTACTAATACCTTGAACATAGATCTAAATTCAAAAAGTAAATAAATTGTAAGCCCAGACTTTCTTCAAAACAATGCCATCGTTCTAGTTACTTAGACCTATGACCCTGGAATGATTTTTGAGTTTGCTCTTCCTTCCCTTCTAGGTAGAAGGAGTTGCCGGATCCTCTTGGTTCACCTTTAGCAATAAAAGCAAGCATGAATAATGCCTGATATTGGAATATAGCTTGGAAGTTTACATTGTCTCCTCCCACACATTTCTCATCAAATGGAGAGGAAATGGAATATGTAAGGAAATAACAGTATTACTTTACATAATCCTGTGGGCTTGGCATAATTGTCCCATTTCCCATATGGTAAGTTGAGGCTGGGTTAAGTGACCCATAATTTAAGCTTTACGCTAACCCAAATGTGCCATACTATACTCCTTCAGAATATACAAATTTGTTTTTTCCTTCCCCTATTTACTAATTGTATCAAGTTTTGGTCTTTTTATTGCCAGCCTAAACTAGTAGATGAGTTTATTTTGTGTCGCTACACTTTTACTATGGATACAATTAATTCTGCTCATTGTTACCTTTCTTTGTTGTATTCACATTCCATTTAAAATAGTTTTTTTCTGATTACAAAATGAATAAAGAGATTTCAAAAACCCTTAAAGATGTTTTATTTGTTGTCTTTTGGCATTTATTATTGTGGAGTAAAATTTTGAGGTCCTTTTAAATTCTGTTTCTTTGAAGCATCTTTCGGTGGTTTATTTTTTCCTAATTATTATGATTATATATATATTCATCTACATTTGCACATTTCCTATGTCTAATCATTGAACTGTTTTTGTCCACGTTTTCAGTTAGTCGTTGTGTTTGTTTATATTATATTTATCTTCTTTCCTTCCCAAACTCATGTAACAAATATATTTGAACTCCTGCATTTGTTTTGATTTTGCTATTTTTTAATTTTAATTTGTGAAAAGGGGGATAAAAAAGGAAACAAGGCAAAACAATTTGAAAATTAATCAATAAAAATTTCACCTTAAAAGATCAGAAAAAACTCACAATAACCATAAAGTGAAAGAAATGACATAGTATGGTTTTGAACAGAACTTAATGAAATAGAAAGAAAAAATGGAACAAAGAGCTTCAACAAAGCCAAAAGTTGGTTCACTGAAAGTATGAATAAGATCAACAAACCTCTGGCAAGACTAATAAAGGCAAAGTCACCCTAAATTTTAGGAAACAGATAAATCTCTTGGGAGATATAATGCTTATATTATTTCAATTCTCAAGATGGTATCATTTGACACCTGTTTCTGTTTAATAAAATGTAAATTATTGTGGGATCTAAATTTTTTAAGTTTAAAGATAAATTTGAGACTAACAATATGGAAGCTAAATATTATAGAATAAAATTTGCCAAATAAATAAAGAAAGAAAAGTTATCTTTCAATTTCTGCTCCTAAGACCTTTTAAGTTTAAAGTTGTCTGGAGTAAAATACAGTAATTTGATTTATTTAGGATATACAAAATTACAGCTCAACAAAACTTTGTTGAGTATACCAGATACAGTGAAACACTTGAAAGCCTTCTCTCTCAAGTTCCTGAAGAGAGAGGTTTCTCGTCAAGTTTCAGGAAAGATGTGAAAACATAAGATCTGTATACAAAGGAAGATCCATATGAGAATTCTATGAGTCAAAAAAACTAAGAACTATAGCAAAACTTTATAGTTGAAGACTTTATAGTATGTGTGTGTATCTGTGTAGATTAGCAGGACAGAAAAAATACTAATCCTTGCCATGTAATGGTTCATACAAAGGATGCTGGTATTTGTAAATTTTCAATTCCTAGATTAATATATATATATTTTATAGAAATTATATTTTATATAAAATATAAATATATAAATATAAATTATATATTATAAATTATATATTTTATATTATATATATTCCAGTATGTGTATATATGTGTGTGTGCATATATATATATATATTATATTAGTGGTTATTTCTTCACCTCATCAACTACATATATAATACTATCAACCGTATATATATACGTCATTAGTTATTCCTTTCTTCTGTGATGTCTTTGGGACATTCCCTAATGGATTTCATTTAATTAAATTTGGACTTTTTATGGGGAAAACTTTCTAGTAAATCTCTTATTTTCACCATTGACAGTGGCAAACATAGTTGTTGGTGTGGTTACTATTCATCACAACACAAGAAGCACATTCATGTGCATCATTAAAGAAGGGAGATGAAAAATGTCTCACATTTACGAGCACCAAGGTCACAGTTTTCAGTTGTCCTAGCACTAATGAAATTCGTGGCTTTTGAGCAGTACCATCTTCTGTACTGGAGGGAAATCCTGCCCATATATATGTAGACTCCAACTCTACAAAAACAACACTGCACATTTATTTTACTGAGAGTTTTGTGTACCAACAAAAGATAAGAGCATATTACATACTATGCAAGTAGACCAAATTTTGCTAAAGCCGAGATCCTTATTGCGTGCCTGTGCATGTGTGAATGTGTGTGTAACAGAGAAAGAGACAGAGAAAGGTTGAAAGAGACATGGTTGTAAAATGTGTTACCCCTAGCTTATTAACATTCCAGAGTGTGGGTGGTAAATTTAAATGATATTTCAATGCTATTGAAGCATTATCTTGTTTACTGCTAATTTTCTTTAAAGATTATACTTCTGCCATATCAAGTCAGAAATAGCTAATTCCATGAAGGAGGGGAAAGGAAAATAAAAGAGGTTCGGGGATGGTATATTCAAGGAGTCCTAAAAATATGATGGTCCACCATTCCCTTTATTCCATGAACCATATGTTCTGCTTCCTATTTAGGGTTAGCTATAACACAAATGACATCTGGAAGGCTTTTACTGACCTTATTTTTTTTTTTTTTAATCTCTGTCCTAAATAAAGCCGAGGTATTAGAGATGGTATAGAAATGTACAAGCTACAGGCATGCTTTGTGACTGGCAGCAGTACTAAAATTTCAATGTAAAAGACATTGATTTTGTATTTCATATCCAATTTACTCAACATAGATGAGTTTTGGAAACTGAGTGTTTTGCCGAGCTCGATTAAATAAGCTAGCAAATATAGACTTTCATTTCTTAAACCAAGACATTTCTTATTTGTAAAAAACAAAATAAAGGTAATGCTCATTTTAACCCCCAAATCAGAAGTGAGGATATAACATAGGAATTCTGAAACAGGAGAATGTGTTTGATAGCTAAATTTGTCATATATCTTGCTTACAATGTTTAATGAACAGTTATTTCAATCAGAAAGCACCCTGGATATCATGACATAACCATGACCCAGATATGTGAGGCTGACTTTTAAATGTCTCTAGCTGTCTCTAATTAATATACATCCCTCACCTTGGAATTGAAAATAAGTACAGCATCAAGGGGTTTCATTAGTGTGAAGAAGTTTAAACATAGCATCATTAAATGGTGTCTGAGGAAAACCGAGCCTGAAAGGCATTTACTTCAAAAGTTAAAAAAAAACAGGGGACTTGGGTGGCTCAGTTGGTTGAGTGTCTGCCTTTGGTTCAGGTCAAGATCCAGGGGTCCTTGGATCAAGCCCCGTCTAGGACTCCCTGCTCAGCAGAGGGGAGTCTGCTCCTCCCTCTCCCCGCTTGTGTTCTCTCTCTCTCTCAAACAAATAAATAAATAAATAAATAAAATCTTTTTTAAAAGTTTAGGAAAACCAAATAGTTCTATATACTTCATTTCCTCAAGAAGATATTACCATATACGAGGAACATCATAGAAGTTTTTATAATACATAAACAAAAATTCTTAATTTAGAATCATCATAGAAGTTTTTATAATACATAAATATACATAAATACATAAATAAAATAAAATACATAAATACATAAACAAAATAAAATACATAAATATGCATAAATACATAAAAAATACATAAATAAAAATTCTTAATGTCAACTTCCTCCATAAAAGATTTTTATATACCTGGGGCGCCTGGTATATAAAAGGTGGCTTTTATATACCACCTTTTGGCTATATATAAACTCAGTGGGTTAAAGCCTCTGCCTTCAGCTCAGGTCATGGGCTCAGGGTCCTGGGATCGAGCCCCGCATCGGGCTCTCTGCTCAGCAGGGAGCCTGCCTTCCCCCTCTCTCTGCCTGCCTCTCTGCCTGCTTGTGATTTCTGTCTGTCAAACAAATTAAAAAAAATAAATAAAATCTTTAAAAAAAAGATTATTACATACCTAATTAATTTTCTCGTATCAATTTTATAATTAAAGTCAAGTTTAAGACAATCTAAATTCAAAATTTGCTTTAAATAATGTGTTGGAACATGTTTCCTCCCAAAACTTAAAAATAATATCCTATTTCATATTTAATAGGGGTCACTAACTAATAAGTAAAATGTATTTCTGCCTCAGAGTGTATAGAATATTCCACAATTTCCAAAAGAACTGTCTTAATTCAGTGACCACTAACTACATGTAGATATTTAAATTTCAATTAATTAAAATTAAATAAAATTTTAAAATTCAACCACTAAGTTTCTTGTTACATATAGGGGTTGCTGTATTGGACAGCACAGATATAGAACATTTGCTTACAGCAAAAAGTTCAATCGGCTAAGGCTGCAAATAGAGTACAGAAAAATTTCAAGGGTAGGCATGTAGAACTTGATGAAGTGTTAAAAATGGCAGGATTTTTTTTTAAATGGCAGAATTATTTAGTTTGGAAAGAAGGAAGAGGTTTAACTTTATGATGGCTTTTGAATGACAAAAGCAGGCAGCTGTTCTTCATATACCGGCTTGAGATAGGAGGAACTGATTTAAAATATAGTGAAGGGATTTAAGTGAACCTGAAAAAGTGAGGGTTATTTCAAAGGGGAATGACTTACAGGAATCTTCCCATTCATGACTTTCTATGAGAAAGCCAGATATCTAGTGAAATCTGTGAATATTTATCAAATCAAATGTGTGGGTCTCTTGTCTAAACTCCGAGAGATGGACTTATTTAATCAATCAGTATTTATTGGGTGGATACCATGAATCAGGTACTGCACAAGAGAGAAGGTATACAACAGAAGCACTGAACACAATTTATCTATCTCCTCCCCTGATAATATTACATTCCAGAAATAAGGAAGAAAAGGAACGTATAAACAACTAAATAAAATAGTTTCAGGGAATAAAAGGGTCATGAAAAAGAGGAAGTGATGGTGGGTAGTATTTGAATTGGAGAAGTCAAGGAAGGTCCCTCTGAAGAGTTGATATTTGTGTTGAGATTTCCACCAAGAGCAAGAGGTAATCAGATAATCTAGAGGAAGACTACTACTCCAAGTAGAAGAAATGGGAAGTGCCAAATCCTCAAACCCCAATATGTGCCCGTGGGAGTCAGGGAAGCTACCATGTCTGGAGAATAATGAAGGAGGGGAAGAGTAACTTGAGATGAATTAGAGAAATATGCAGAGGCCAGCTCATGTAGGGTCTGTAGAGCTTATGACATAGAGTTTATGTAATTCTGGTTGCAACAGGAAGCCAAAGGAGGATTTAAAGAGATCATCCTGGTTCTTTTTGACAACTGGGATGTGAAGCCATGAGCAGAGGAACAGTGCAGTGAGAGCAGTCCGTGCAAGATACCATGGTTCGACTGCAGATTTATCAGCAGCGATGTCAATAAAATGTCAGATTTCATATGTTGGGGGTAGAATGGAATTCATTAATGGATTGAAAGTAGTGTGTAAGATTTAAAAAGAGAGAGAGAGAGACAAAAAGAAATAAAAGATTATTCTTAGTGTTTGACCTGAGCAAAGGACGAAGGGATGAATGATGGGGGAACTTACTGAATTAGTGGAGACTTGGTGGGGGGACATATTTGGGCAAAAGTTTCCTTTGTGAAGTCTGAAATATCTTATAGACATTAAAGCTGACATGTGTAACAGACATTTGGATATAGGAACCTGTTAATCCAGGGAGGGTCCACAAGAAAAAAATACGTAAGGATTAAAAAATTTGAACCCCTTTGTTAAACAACTTGATCTAATTGACATTATTTGAATATGACTGCAACAAGTACAAAATATGTAAACGTTGTGCATGTTCCCCAAGGTAAACTTCTGCTTGGCTATAAAATGAACCTAACTCAAGATTAAAATCTTATAAATTCTGGGGTGCCTGGGTGGCTCAGTTGGTTGAGCGACCCGCTCTTGGTTTTGGCTCATGTCATGATCTCAGGGTCATGAGATCCAGCCCCAGGTAGGACTCTGCACTCAGCATAGAAGTTGGCTCAGGATTCTGTCTTTCCTCCTCCTTCTCTCCTTCTGCCCCTCCCCCAGTTTGTGCACACACACATCCTTTTTCTCTCTCAAATAAATAATAAAATCTTTAAAAGAAAAATCTTACAAATTCTGAACTAAAACTATCATAGAATTAAATTAGTAACCAATGACAGTAAACTATCTGGAAAATATGCAAATATTTGGAAATTAAATACACTTTTGTAAGTAAACTATGAATATTATTAAAAAAAACCAAGAAGTAAGAAAATATTTTCACTGAATAATGATGAAAACATAGCACATTACATTTAGTGGATATAGTAAAAGCATTTCTTAGAAACTTATGCTTTTAAATCCCTATATGAAGAAAAAAATTACTAAAGCAATAATTCTAGGTTTTTAAGAAGCAAGGAAAGGAAAAACAAATTAATCCCAGAGTAAAAGTTATTTAAAAATAGTATAAGAGCAGAGAAGCAATGAAATTAAAAACAAACAAACAGGGGCACCTGGGTGGCTCAGTGGGTTAAGCCGCTGCCTTCGGCTCAGGTCATGATCTCAGGGTCCTGGGATCGAGTCCCACATCGGGCTCTCTGCTCAGCAGGGCGCCTGCTTCCCTCTCTCTCTGCCTGCCTCTCTGCCTCCTTGTGATCTCTCTCTGTCAAATAAATAAATAAAATCTTTAAAAAAACAAACAAACAAAAAAAAAACAACAAAAAAAAAACAAGAAAAGCAGTAGACAAAAATTTTAAAGACAAAACTTAGTTCTCTCTAAAGGTTAAGAAACTTTCCAGATTTACCTACAAAAAAAAAAAGGAAGACACAGATTACCAAATTGAAATAAAGATTGAATTAAATGAATTAAAACTGTCTTTATTCATAGTTAATATAATTATTTCCAAAGAAACTCCTAGGAAATCTATAAAAAATATTACTAGAACTAATAAGAGAATTTAGAAAGTTCATTTCATACAAGGTAATATATAGAGATTAATTGTATTTCTATATGTTAATCAAAAACAATAAAATTAAAATATAAATATTTATTTGCAATAACATCAGGAAAAGTTAAGATAATCAGGAAGAAATTTAACAAATTTAACAGATAAAATGCAAGACCTCTATAGTGAACACTGTAACATATTGCAAAGATAAACTGATAATAGAATTTCACTTATCCTCAAACTGATGTATAAACTCCAGGCACCCTTGATCCAAATTTCATCTGTCTTTGTTGTAAATATTAACAAACTGATCCTAAAACTTATATGGGCATGCAAACGATCTCCAACAAACAAAACAATCATGTAAGGTAACAAATTTGGAGGAATTGCACTTCCTGATTTTAAGCCTTACTTTAATATATGGTTATTAAAATAGAATAGCTAAAGCTAGAAATATAGATAAGTGGACCAGAATGGAGAGTTCAAAGATATACTGATACTTATACAGTCAACTGATTTTCAACCAAAGCAACAAACAAGAAAATAAATCCTTTGAACAAATGGTGCACATTTATCTTTTGAGATAAAACAAAATACACTTAACTCATACCTCATAGCATACACTACCATTAACTGAAAATGGCTGAAAGATCTCAACGTAACTTTTAAATCTACAAAAATTCTAGAAGAAATCGTAGGAGAAAACTTTCACAAACTTCACAAACTTAAGGTAGACAAATATTCTTTGGAAAGAATCATAAAGCACTAGCCAAAAAAAAAAAAAAAAAAAAAAAGAAAGAAAATTTGAACCAGACCAAAATTTAAAACATCTTATGAAAAGATTACATTAAAGACAAGAGGGGACAAATTACATACAGGGAGGGGGGGGAAATATATATATATATATATTTATATATGTTCTCTCTTTTATAAACATATATAAAGATTGACAAAGGATTTTTAGTAGAAGATGTAAAATAACTGCTATATAAAATAATTGAAAAGATTAATTAAATATGTGCCACCTGAACAGGCATTTATTAGAGAAATGAAAAACATATGTCCACAAAGACTTATTAGAGAATATTAATAGTATCTTTACTCACAATTGCCAAACACTAGAAACAATCCAAATGTCTAACATTAGGAAAATGTATATACAAATTGTAGTGTATTCAGAACATGTATTGTCTCTCAATATAAAAGGAATAAACTATTGATACAACACAGTAATAGATTTCAAACTTCTTTTGTCTGGCAAAAGGAAAGAAACCAGACATAAGAATATGTACTCTTTGAGTCCATTTACATGAAGTTCATTAACAAGTACTGCTAATTTACTTATTATAGCAACAAAGGGAATGCTGCTGACCAAGTTTCTGGACTGACTAGAAAGGGGCACAGGTGTAAGTTTCTGTTGGTGACTGAGGCTAATAGAGCTATAAGGCACGATAGGACTCATTGTAGACATCATGTCACTTGGTGATTATATATCTGGGGACAGCTGCTACCGCCTATAGTGGAAAGACTGACGCTTGAGCAAGCCGCAGTTGAAGAGGGAAGTGGGCGTATCCTAAAGATTCAGGCATTGGAGTAGCTGCGTTAGCCAGGAGCCAGTAGGGATGAAAGACTGTTGCTGGAGATCTTGAGAATGAATGGATGAATTTTAATATTTCATTACTTATTCACAAAGAAAATGCATTTCTTTATCAAGCATTTGGTGTTGAATTCCATGTTCTTACATAAAGCATTCTAATTCTATCACTTTACAAAAGATTCATAGATAATTTTTTTTTAAAGATTTTATTTATTTATTGACAGAGAGATCACAAGTAGGCAGAGAGGTAGGCAGAGAGAGAGGGGGAAGCAGGCTCCCTGCTGAGCAGAGAACCCGATACAGGGCTCCATCCCAGGACCCTGAGATCTTGACCCTAGCCGAAGGCAGAGGCTTAACCCACTGAGCCATCCAGGTGCCCCACTGATAATTTTTGAGCAACTGGTTTCCTTTTTAATACTGTTGTTAGCACATACTTCCATTATCAGGATCTGTATGTAATTAATCACCCAGAACCATACAAAAGGAGGTTACTATAAATTTAAGCCGAGGTGGTTTAGATTCAAATGATGGCCTGTTCAGTGATGTTCTTCTGAAACTTTTCAATAAAACTGTCATATCCTAATAATTATGTCCTCCTTGTTTTTATAGCTGCATCAAAGAAATACATTGAATCATGTAACTATTTTTTTCCCAAATATCACTAGAGAAGTATTTCATTCATTCATTTATTCATCCCACGAACGTTTCTGGGTATTATGTGTCAGACACTGTGTTAGATGCTGACAGTCTGGTCCAGTTTGGTTTCACAATGAAAGCTGTGTTATGTTAAAAACAATTCAGGATAATAAAAATTCAAATCAATATAATGGATTACTGTGTAGCTATAATAACAGGAAATGCTTTCTGGGTTACTTACAGTCTGTGGATTTCATCCTTAGAGCTTCAGGGCTCCTGTTAGTCCTTAAATAGTCAATGCAAAAATACTCAAGACATTATCTACAAATGACTGTAGAACCTGGAGCTCAATAATGGACAGGACGCGTTCTCTCAAGGAATGTTGGAGTCAGTTGTCAAAGGATAATTTAATTTCTGTCTTTTGTAGGGAATGAAGGGGAATGAAACATTATATGCAAATTTCTTATATATGCTAACAATTGTCCTAGACAATTTAACATAATTACGTAACAAAAAATCTTCACAATTCCTGATTCTTTATCCCTGTTTTCATAGGAAATGGAGTTTCAGACATACCGAGAGTTGTCTAATTCCATGTAGCTACTGCAAAGTCTAATCTCTTCAGTAAAAGGCCATACACTTTCATCTCTTCTCATTCAGAAGCATTCTGAAGACTTCGTTAGAGTGATTCAAACAGAAATGATCACAGCATCTTTATGGGTACTTTTTGATTTAGAGTTTGTAAAATGATTATATATATATCTATATAATCTCATGTGTTCCATAAAATGACCCTTGTTCTTGGCATACACATTGATAAAAGCGTTTGGAAAGAAGGATGCATGAGAAAGATCTTTTTGATGCCTTCTTGGTGGGAGCTAGTTTAATGTAATTAGGTTTATTTCAGAGGCAGAAAAATGAAACATGAATTTAAGAGCTTCATTAAAGAAACACCATTGTGCTACACTACCCAAAGTATTTTAGTAAGATATTCTGGACCTGATGATTATTTTTGAGAGCTAAACACAATAGGGAATACTCTAGAAGTTTTCTAGTTATGTCATTTCTCTCCTACAACCAACACAGTTAATTACAGTATTGACAGGGAGGATTGGTTACAGAGAGTCATGTGTTGGAAATGATGAATATAACAGTTGCTTCATGACTTCATTTCCTAACATGTGGACTAAATGATGCTAGGGGTAAAATATTCTAATAGCAAATTTTTCTACCATATTTGGGTTGAAAACAAAACCCTTTTATTCTGAAATCATGTTAAAGTCTACCTGGAAGTTGTAAAAATAAAACAGATAAAAATACAATCTATGCTGAATATAATCTAGTTTACAAAACAATACAATATGTTAAAGTATAAAGTATGTATCTTATATTGTCATTAACAAATCAATTAAAGCCAAGCAAGAATTTTTTATGTCAATTAGGTTACTTATAAGTTGCTGATAAAGGCTCAGCTTAGGCATTGAGACCCAGGTTATTCCTTTATTTTATGGGAACTTCATGAAGAAGCTTTTGGGAAGGTAAATATCTCTTGGTGATTTTCTTGTTGGAACATTTGGAGCAGAAAGCTCTTAACTGGTGCCAGAAGCTTGTGTCACTGCAATTTGAGTGTCCAGAATTAACTGTAAAGTCACTGTTTTATCATGATTTCCTGCTAAAATTCCCTTTCCTGTATTTTAAACTTTTGTTTGATTTTAGTTTTGATTATTTTACTTTTGTATTTTTCAATAATGTAAATTATTTCACTTGCAATATTTAAAGTACTCTATTATAAAACAACCATTCTAATTATTTCTATTGAAGCTTTTCCGTTCACAACAATATAACCAATAAAAAATAGAACTTTTCGTATATTAAGACATTTCCTGAGTTCTGGTACATAGCAAAGCAGTGGTTCATTTCTGGAAAGATAAGATCCATAAAATCCATATTTGGCCTCATAGGCCTTGGGCCAAATTGTAGTAATTTTCATTAGAAAATCACTTAAATGGGGGCGCCTGGGTAGCTCAGTCATTAAGTGTCTGCCTTCCGTTCAGGTCATGATCCCAGGGTCCTGGGATCAAGCCCCACATCAGGTTCCCTGCTCGGCAGGAAGCCTGCTTCTCTCTCTCCCTCTGCTGCTCCCCTGCTTGTGTTCCCTCTCTCGCTGTGTCTCTCTCTATCAAATAAATAAATAAAATCTTTAAAAAAAAAAAAAAGAAAAAGAAAATCACTTAAAGGCATTGAGAGTGGTAAACTTAGATCTTTACAACTTGTTTGGTCATCAAAAAAATTACTTTTTAATTAATCAATTAATTAATTAACTTATTTTAGAGAGGGACAGAGAGGGGGGAAAGGGGCAGAGGAAGATGGAGAGAATCCTAAACAGGCTCCATGCTTAGAGCCTGATGTGGGGCTCGAACTCACAATCCTGAGATCAAGACCTGAGCTAAAGTCAAGAGATGGATGCTTAATCAACTGAGTCACCCAAACATCCCCCCAAATATTACTTTTAAATTTTATTTAGTCTGCATTATTTTAAATTTGATCCTAACTCAGAGAAAGCTATTTCTAAATTAGAGAAAAATAACATTTACATAATACAATACTACATAATAATAAGAAGAATTACTCTAAGCATTTTACATAAATAATCATTCTAAAATTAAGTATTATTATATCCTTATTTTTTCAAATGACTGAACTAAGACAAAAAGAGATTGAAGAGAGGATTTGCACATTGTTTGAAAGAACTACCCCAAATCATCTATAGATTCAATATAATTCTTATCAAAATCCCAGTGGGGACTTTTCACATAAATAGAACACAGTTCTAAAATTCACAAAGTCACAAAGACTTTGGTTAGGAAAGCAATCCTGAGAAAGAACAAAGCTGGAAGCATCGCAATTCCTCATTTCAAACTATACTACAAAGATGTAGTAAGCAAAGCAATATGGTACTGACATAAAAACAGGAAAAAGAAATAAATAAAAGAATCAAAAGCTCAGAAAGAGATCTCCACATATATAGTCAACTGATATTTCATAAAAGAGTCAAGAATCTGCAGAGCAAAAGAGACAGTCTCTTTCATAGATGGTGTTGGGAGGACTGGGGAAGCATATGCAGAAAAATGAAAGTGGACCCCTATTTTACACTCACAAAAATTGACTCAAAATGATTAAAGATTTAAACATAAGACCTGAAACTGTAAAACTCTTATAAGAAAACATAGATAGCTCCTGGACATTGGTCTTGACAACAACTTTTTGGATGTGAAAACAAAAGGACAAGCAACAAAAGCAAAAAGCAATAAGGGGACTACATCAAGTGAAAAAGATTCTGCATAACAAAGGAAACAATCAATAATAAATAATATGAAATAATATGAAATATGAAATAATATGAAAAAGCAATATTTGCAAACAATAGTTCTGTTAAGGGGTTAATGCCCAAATGTACAAAGAACTCTACTGTTCTTTAACAAAGAATTTAAAGATGGACAGATGGGGCACCTGGCTGGCTCAGTCAGTGGAGCATGCAACTCTTGTTCTCTGGGTTATGGGTTCATGCACTACATCGGGTATAGAGATTATTTAAATAAACAAACAAACAAACAAATTAACTAACTTTAAAAAATGGGAAGAGGAATTAAATAAACATTTTTTTCCCAAAAGATACAAAAACGGTGAACAACTACATAAAAAAGTGTTCAACATAATTAATCACCAGGGAAATGAATATCAAAAAAAATGATGAACTATCACCTCATACATGTGGCAATGCCTATCATCAAGAAGATAAGAGATTGGGGTGCCTGGGTGGCTCAGGGGGTTAAGCCTCTATCTTCTGCTCAGGTCATGATCTCAGGGTCCTGGGATTGAGCCCTGCAGCAGGCTCTCTGCTAAGTGGGGAGCCTGGTCTCCCCCTCCCCTCTCTGCATGCTGCTCTGCTTACTTGTGATCTCTCGCTGTCAAATAAATAAATAAAATCTTAAAAAAATAAAAGATTCTTATCTTTTGTTTGCCAGGATGTAGAGAAAAGGGAACACTTGTGCGTGGCTGGTGGGAATGTAAACTGGTGCAGCCACTTTGGAAAACAGTAGAAAGATTCCTCAAAAACTTAAAACAAAAACAAAAACAAAACACAACGCTAGCATATAACCCAGTAATCCCACTTCTGGGTATATATTCAAATGAAACAAAGACAAGATCTTGAAGAGATATCTGCATTCTCATGTTCTTTGCAGCATTATTCACTATAGTCAAGATCTGGAGACAAGCTAACAGTTCACCAATGGATGAATGGATAAAGGCGTGTTGTTACGTACACAATAGAACACTATTCAGACATGAAAAGGAAGGTGAGATGGATGAACTTTGAGTCACTACGCTAAGTGAAATAAGAAGGGAAAAGACAAATACCATATGACCTCACTTATATGTGGAATCTAAAAAAACTGAACTCAACAGAAACAGAAACTAGAATGGTGGTTACTAGGAATGAGGGATGCGGGAAATGCAAGATACTGAACAAATTGTATAAACTTTCAGTGAGAGGATGGATAAGTTCTGGGGATCTAGTAATATAGCACTGTGAATATAAGTAACAGGACTATGTTATATACTTGAAAGTCACTAACAGAGTAGATCTTAAATGTCTTCACCTCAAAAAAGAAATGGAATTATGTGACATTGTGTCACTGTTAGCCAAAGCTATGATGGTAACCAGTAGTTTAAGACATAAATGTATCAAATCAACACAAACTTATACAATGTTTTATGCCAATTATATCTCAGTAAAGATGGGGAAAAACACATATATAAATACTAGATAATTTGCTTTGCAACTCTACTGAAAATAGTTAAAATATTTAAGTGAAATTTTGTTAGATTAATATGTGATATGAATTAAATTAATAATAATTAAATTTTATAATTGAATAATTTAACACATACACAAAGAAATCAAAATGACAGACCTAGGTGTCATCCCAACTCTGTTATATCTGCAAGTAATTCACTTACACTAAGATTTGACTTCCTCCTTCATATAATATAAATAATGATACAAACCTCAAAGGACTTGCTTTGAGGATGAAAATTAGATGAATGTAAAAAACATGCCTGACAATTAGCAGAGGGTCATCTTATAGTCATTACTTTCTTAAAAGAATTTTATTACAGTGGAAACACATTAATGTTGGATTGAACAGATATTTCCAAAATCACATGTGTAGAGAGGAAACACTTGTACAAAGTAACATGAAAAACGAATATAACTCATCCACCCACCTGAGCTTCAATTTATAATTCCAACTATTAGATCTCAAAGTTTTAAAATTTCCACTGTCTTTTAAGGATGATTTATTGTATTTATTCCCACTTCTCAATAAGACTAAGAGTTTTCATCTAGAACAGAATACATATTTCTAATCATGCCAATGTTAGCCAATTAAAATTTGCATTTAATCACCATAAAAAGTGCACTTATTTTGAATTCAGCTTCAAATCCAGAAGTGTAGAAAAATGGGAGGCATCCTGTTTTCTAAGACATTCTTCAAATATTCTTCCCTTTTATGATGGATTCTTCATTATCCCTTTTATATCTTAAATATTTTCCCTCAGTTCGTGATTTATACTCAACAGAAATATGGAGAGAGCAACATTTCAAGAAAATGATGTCCTGCTTAAAGAGGGGAGTTCTGTATAAGGAAAACTGAGGCAGTTTTGTGCACAGGGACACCTTTTGGGACCTTTTCTCTGTGTTATAACCTGTAAAGAGACTGTCTGATTTTTTTTTTTTTTTTAATCTAGGGAAAGGTTTTATCTAGTAGGCTCTACAAATCAGCCTGAAAAGAATTTAATTCATCTCTAAGTGGGATGAAAAATAAAAAGACTGCCTTCTCTATCCTCCCACATAATATTCAATATTCTAATAAGTAGTTCTAGAGCAGTATTTCAAACCTGGATTTTCTGCAACAAGAACTTATCTCAGTATGCTGTCAATGTCTTTGGGGTTTTTTTTTTTTTTAAGTTTGTAGGTTGGTTGCATAATATTTCATATTTTACTTTGTGCTCTCTCATCTAAAAGAATTTCCTTAATGTGTCCTTCTTCAGTTCATTGACATTTTGCAATTTCAATCTTCAAGATCATTTATTCTTTTCTCATTTTTTGTCAGTCATCACCATGTGTGGGTGCACGCAGTGCATAGCTCTAGAATGCAAATATTTATGAACCTTTATAATAGTGAGCATTTTCATTCTGTATTAGAGAAGAAGAAATGGCCATAAATAGTTTTAACTGAACTTGGTTGCTCAGTAAACCAAGGAGAGGACTGGACGTAAAAATCTGAACATTAGCAAGACAGTGTGGTTTGGTAGAATCATTACTTAAATGAGAAGCTACATACAAGAATTTTATAAAGGCAGTACCAATCTCTGAAGAAGGTGTAACTGGGAAAACAGTGGACTGTAAGTTTAGAGAACAAGTTTTATCTCTGGCTGGTACTACTTATGACTTTGGCCAAGTTACCTAAAAATTTCCTGGGTCTGCCTTATGTCATACAGGAAAGGATGGAATTGACTTCATAGAACTTTAAGAACATTTCCAAAACTGAAATTTATAATATTCTTTGGTTTAATGCTTCATTAATGGACACTGAAATCACATAGTGCTTTTGCGCAGGGAAGGGAAGAGAGAAAGAAAATAGAATGTTGACTTCTACTCTATATTGGTTGATTTGTTTTATTTTCATTGTCAGATAGATATTTAGAGAAAAGTACCTTATAACTTGCTCAAGCTCACTCAGCTAGTAAATGCAGACACTTTTTTGAAGAGTATAAATCGTGAACCAAGTAAAAATCAGGAATTCCAAATCAAAAATTGGTTCCCAGTCCCATTCTCCTGCTAGACAGCAGTTACTCTCCATAGTTAATGTCTATGTTTGTTTTCCAGTAGAAATTCAAATATACTTCAGCATGTTCACCTGTGTTATAGAGATGTGTCTGAGTAGTCAGGAGTTAAAAATTAGTATCTCATCTTTACATATTACATTTCTTAAAGATTAGGAAAATACATGCTTATTAGTTAGTAAATTTACTTTGTCTTAAATGGCTTAAACTAGGTCAGCATTAAGACCTTTACTACATATGTCACTTAGAATAATAATCTTTACATTTTAAGAAAGCTTAATGATAGAAACTGCATTAGGTTCTTGTTATGTGCAGTTCCACAGCAGAATTTCCTAGTATTACTTCTTAGCAAATTCCTCTATGTTCAGATAATATGGACAGCTCCATATCGAGAACTATTTTACAGGATTACAAGGTTTGTTTTTCAAATTCTGGCAAACCAAAATTTGGTTTCTAAAAAAAGATGGTTGAGAGTCTGCCTTGGGCTCAGGTCATGATTTCCAGGTCCTGGGTTTAAGCCCTACTTACGGCTTCCAGCTCAGCAGGAGTCTGCTTCTCTCTTGGCCTCTCCCCCTGTTGTGTTCTCTCTGTCTCCCTCTCCAGTGAATAAATTAAACAACAACAAAAAAATATTTTTTTTTAAGATTTTATTTATTTATTTGACAGAGAGAGAGATCACACAAGTAGGTAGAGAGGCAGGCAGAGAGAGGAGGAAGCAGGCTCCCTGCTGAGCAGAGACCCCCGATGCGGGGCTCGATCCCAGGACCCTGAGATCATGACCCGAGCCGAAGGCAGCGGCTTAATCCACTGAGCCACCCAGGCGCCCCCAAAAAAATATTTAAAAAGAACATCATTAGGGCACCTGAGTGGCTTGGTCAGTTAGGAATCCAATCCTTGGTTTCAGCTCAGGTCATGATTTCAGGGTCCCGAGATCAAACCTGTGTTGGGCTTCCTATTCAGAGCCAGTCAGTTCCCAGCCTCCTCTCCCTCCCCATCTACCCCTTCCTCTGCTCAGATGTACTCCTGCATGTGCTCTCGCTCTCTCTCAAATAAATAAATAAATAAATACATAAACACATAAATAAAATCTTTAAAAATTTAAAAAATAAAAAGAACATTATTTTTCTGTATTTTGTCCTCAGGGGGAAAAAAAGAATGTATTATAGTTCTAGATGTGAGGTTTTTACATGATATAAAGATAGTTTCCTTCAGGAATGTTTCTGATTAAGGTTACTTTGCGTTGTGCCAGCCCTTGTTTCTGTATTCCAAACCTTGTTAGGAAATCCCTTTTGGGCATGCCTGATGACCTGAAGCATTTAACATTCGTAACCTATTTTCTTAGAACTTGCTTTTTATTTTTTGTGTTGAGCAAGCCTGTGAGTTTGACCTTTGATATATAAAAAAAATGCACTTCAAGAAGTTGGAACAAGGAGAATTATGGTGCCTTGTCATCTTTTATGACATCTTCTGTTTTGAAAAAAGAAGATTTTTTTTGTAAGATTTTATTTATTTATTTGACAGAGAGAGATCACAAATAGGCAGAGAGGCAGGCAGAGAGAGAGAGGAGGAAGCAGGCTCCCCGCCGAGCAGAGAGCCCAATGCGGGACTTGATCCCAGGACCCCGAGATCATGACCTGAGCCGAAGACAGAGGCTTAACCCTGTTAAGGCAGAGCTTAACCCTGAGCCACCCAGGTGCCCAAAAAAAGATTTTTAAGAACAGTGTGAGCATGCATACAACTGAACAAAATACATATTTACTTTCCATAGCACATTTTCTTCCCCCAGATATATTTATGGATTAGCTTATACTCAATACCTTATGAATTTTTGTTTTTACTACAAGGATAGTATTACTTTGCCTTCTTATTGTCTTTATATATTCTTCTAGTCATTACTTAGAAGGCAAGAACAATTAAGTAACTTTGTGCTATGTACTTCCAATATATTTAGTTTACTTTTCAGGCTGAATATGTAAGAGTATGCATTTAAATTTCCTAGGGGAAAATAACTCATGTCATTTTTAATAGTAAATATGTTCTGTTCATTTGAAATATCCTAAGAAAGCATTCACTTGATCTGCCCAATGTAACAAAATTTCTGGTCACTCATCATCTTCTTTCACATGAAAGTAATAACAACAATAACAGAAATTGAAGAGAAGTATAATTAAGTAGCCATATTTCCTAGTCTTCCTTTCCTCCCTTTTTTTATCCTAGTTTATTTTTCTGTATAAGGTACCATTCAAATTTTTCATTTGCATTTGGTGCAGTTACTCGCTTTACTTGGACTGTACTTAGTACTTCTAAGGTAGAACTTGTAAAAACTACTTTTATGAATACAGACTTTAATATTTCACTCATTTAACATATTTATTGTGCACATGTTAATGCAGAACATTATCCTAGATGTTGGAGATACGATGTGTATGAGACTTGGCACTCTCTTTAAGAAAATAGGCAATTAATTGTGTGGTCTATAATTTATTTGATGGGCATAAGTACAGGGTGCTGTAGGAGAACATAGGAGGCCCACCAATCTCATTCAGAAGTAATGGAGAAGGCAAAGGGGGAGAAATTGTATTTTAGCTATGACCTGGAGAGTGAGAAGGAATTAGCCAGATAAAGAAGAATTATATTAGGAGGAAAAAGGACTGAAAGGCTTTAAGGGTTTATTCAGGTATACCTCAATTCCTCTTTCACACCTCAGTTGATAAATATCAAACCAGAATGTATCTTGGAGAGCATAGTCAACCCCTCATTTTATGGTTGAGACTCATGGTCTTAATATGACTCCCCTCAAGTGATACAATAAATTAATCACATTATCAGAGCTTTGACCCAAGGCTCTTACAAACATCTATTCCCCTGAAGTTTCCCAGTAAATTCCGTCTGCATGACGTCCTCCAGCAATTTCTATAGAAACAGTTAGCAATTTAGATCTAGAACAAGATTACCTAAAAATTTCTTTAAAACACATGGTATTTAAAGTTGTAATTAAAAAATATATATATATTATTGGCCTTAATCAGTTTTCTAGATTGCTAGAAAAAATTTAACTAATTTTGTGAATTATTTTTCCCATCTTAATAACTAGGTTGCATTGAACAAACCAAATGATTATATGAGGATGAATGAATGTTATTGCTATATTATAAAAAGAAATGTTCAATTATTCACAGTTTAATTTGGTCATGTCATAATGACAGCCATGAAATGGAAATCAGTTTCAAAATTAAAGAAAGATGCAAAGTATGTTTTGGTTTAATTGCTTAAATTAAATTTCAGTAAGGAACATATATGGAGGAATCCAGGCTGAGGAAATGAGAGTATTAAGCAATGATTGTCTGAAAATGTGAAAATTATCTTACTATATTTTTGTAGAGTTGTCTATTTTGGGAATTAGGCTTTTTCTTTTTCCAGAGAGCAATATGATATAGGACTATGATTTTTAAAACTCAAAACATTTTAAAATACTAAAGGGATGATTTCCAGGAATCCCAAAACACATAATAATCATTTATTACCAGTGTCAAGATAAAAGTTTTATTACAAATAAGATTGTTGAAGTCACAGAGAGAAAAATCATGATTGACGGTTTAGCCACTCTTTTAGAAGACAATGATTTCTGCTACATTTTTACTTACTATGCACACATCCAGATTAAGTAAGATGTCAGCAGGTGGTTTGTAATATTGACTCCTCCAATCACGAGTACTACAGAAATATTCAGGGTATTATACTGTAGAATTTCCTTAGATAACATATGTCTATGAAATTGGACACCAAGTATAACATCAGTAGAAAAGCTACCAGCTCCAAATGGAGACCAAAGAATCATTGAGTTATCACCCATAAAACAACTGAATGAAATATGTATCAAATAGTGAGTTATACTAATTTGCTGCCAATCTTAATCGAATAAAGCAAGATGGCATCTGTTAGCCAATGGAAGAAAAAGACGGTAAGTTTACTGGACTTCCAATTACCCCACCATCCACCTAGAATTCAGGTCAACCTGAAAATTGCTCTCCTTATATTTCTTTATGGACTGCTTTTTCTTATTTTTTTCTTTTTAAAGTGCCTTTTATTTTCTTTTGCTTCTATATTTTTTAAAGATTTTATTATTTACTTATTTTAGAGAGTGAGAGAGAGAGAGAGAGAGCATGAGCAGGGAGAGAAGCAAAGGCGGAGGGAGAGAGATCCTGAAGCAGACTCAGTGCTGAGCTGAATGCAGAGCCCAACATGGGGCTCTATCCCGACCCCAAGATCATGACCTGAGCTGAACCCAGGAATTGGTTGTTTAACTGACTGAGCTACCAGGCGCCTCTCTTTCACTTCCATATTGAGTAGAAGTGTGAAAAAGTAATGATTTACTACAATAGATTAAAAAAGAGATTGATAGGGACCAACGCGATACATTTTGGTCTGTAAAAGTTCTTACCAGGAAAGCCTCCTTCTTTGAGAACTGATTACACGAATTCCAACATAAAAACTTGAAAGAGTTATTAACTTGCCATCTAGTGCCCCACAAACCCATGTGCTTTAGCATTTGTCCCAGAGTTTTTAGTTTTCAAGGAAATATTACTATTAGTTGTTGTATTAAAATAAGATGGGATGTATCATGTAGACAGTTTGTACCTCCAGCTTTGGTCATGATCTGATCTAGTGGTATGAGATACATGTACAGATAACAGAGTTCTTATTATAACTATGTAAATCTGAAAGATTTATTTCTATTTACTTCTTTACTAAAGAAACTTTTCTAAGATAGAGGAAAGTGAGATAACTAACATCTCTTTTTCTAGGACAATGTTCAGGGTGTTAGTTGATAAGTGAAGTGCTCTCAGAATTAGGCGGCCAGATACAGCTAACTCTTTTCAGTCTAGGTAGGATTAGGAATTCTTTGTCCTACTGACCCAGCCCTGTACCAACCAGTTTAGTTGTGGTCTCTCTTACACCCTAGGAGACACACTAACGTGACTTGGCCACCAGTCAGTGGAGCTAACGAAATGGGGAAACGTACACTTTTGAATTTTAGACAAAATATATGTGGGGATCAAAGGTTGAGTGGTCCTGCCCTAAAGTAGAGAAAAATCTTGATGCCTTTGCTACAGTGATTTTTTCCAGTCTTCTCTAAATAAATATTTACAAATATTTATTTTTTTGGTTTGGTAATACATTTCTTTATTTAATGGTAAACTCTTAAGGCAACAATGAATGTAAAGTAAACAAAAGTCAATGTCCAGTGAAATGCCTCCGGCATTTTAATTTCTCTAGAAAGTTGGTGATAAGCCTGTACCTTCCACAAGATGTTTGCTGATATTTACTACTTACTATGGGAGCCACAGTGATATACAGTGTGTATCAAGTATATCAGTGATATACTTGAGCACACAAAGACCAGAAACTGCCACAAAGTCTCAGCATCTACTTCAAAATTTAAGAGTTATTTTAAGAACCCGGTAAGTATGATTACAATTTACTCTGTAAAGTTTGATTTTGCGTTTGGATCGAATTTCTTGCCTTTTAATTCCAGGCTTTCTTGCGCACATAAAGAATGTGAAGCGATAGCTAGTTCCCATCCAGTGATGGAAAGTGGTACTAGTTCCCATCCACAGAAGAAAAATTTCAAGAGCACTTAAATACAAATTTTACATGTTATCAGATACTCTAAGTAGAATAACAAAAAAATTAATTTTGATAAATGTGATACTGTTTCATCCAATTCATGTAATCTAAAAAAAGTTTTAGGAAATTTCTTAGCTGAAAGTTGAAATATCTGATGTCTTAAATGCTATTATGTTCAAAATGAAATATGATCTTTTTGAGGTGACAGTGTGAATCCAATTTTTGCTAGAGCACAGTATGGAGGAAAAACCAGCTCTTACTAATTAGGAAAATTTAAGAAATTGAAATGTTCTTGGAATTGGTTATGATAAACATCTAATTTGTAATAGTGCAGAAACTGCCTGCATTATTATATCAATCCAAAAAGAATTTGCAGTGTCAAAATGCATAACTACTTTTATACAGACATAGGGAAGGTAACTTTTCTGAAACGAAGCAGATGTTGAATATAAAAGACTACTTCAGCTTCACAGTGTATGCTTTCTGACTTAGATTCCTTTCATCAATTTGATTTTAAAACATATATGAGCTTTTGAAGTCTACTTTGTGAATCAGCTGCATATACTACGATATTTAAAGAATTTTTTGGTATATCAGCCCTTTAAATTTTGTTTACATTTTGTTTAAAATTTCTTTGAGATTTTTCATCAAAGTATTAAATAAATAGAGCCCCAATTAACTTTGGCTTTTGAAGCTTTTATTGAATCAAAGTTTTATTTAAAATGGAATGAGAAAACAGGAAAACATTAAAATTTATCCCCGTGAAAGCAAGGGAGGAACTGAGCAAATTGGATGATGAGAGTTTACACAGTGTTTAAGATTTAATTTCATAATTGCGCTTTAGAATAGTTTCACTTGTACAAGTGTCTTTTGATTGCGTTTCTATTTTTAATTTGATAAATTTGCATTCTGTAAAGGAATGGAAATTAAGAAGCCTTACAATTTCACAGCACCTAAGTTTGGAAAACCAATCGAAATTCACAAAGATATTATTTGATGAATTTTATCTTGCAAAAACATTTGTCTAAGAAAGGTACTCAATGAGTCAAAAATACAGTACTTGTGAAAACTCATGGGTTAAAATGTTCACACCCTCAATTGAGAAAAAACAATTAAGAATTGAGAACTTCCACTTCACAGAACTTAACTCTGATCTTGCTAGATGGTTCAGCACCTGTGAAGTATTTTCATCTATTAAAATATTGGAATTTTTAGAGAGGAGTCAACTGAAGATGCCAGTTTTATTTCAGCTCTCAACTAGTCATAGTGTAGATGGTATGGTCCCCCTACCTCGAATGGGCTGTCTATTCAGAAGTCCAGAACACTCCAGATTTACCATGGGCAATTAATGCATATTACTCTAGTGGATGTTACAGTGGGAGGCATTAAAAAAATCTACACTGACACTTTTTATTTTCAAGCATTTTTTTAATTGTACACAGAAAAGCACACAAATTATAAGTGTACAGCTAAGTGAATTTTCACAAAGTGAATATGTCTGTGTAAGCAGCACTCATCATAAACAGAACATGACCAACATCCCGGACACCCCCCACACTCCCGGGTCACCTCTCATCTACTATACTCTCACCCTTAGGGGAACCTATATCACGACTTCTAAAAACAGATATTTTTAATGCGTGTTATCATGTTCAGGTTTTTGGACTTCCTATGAATGGAATCACACATGCTTTTTACGTCTGATTTATTAAATGTTATTTTCATGAGATTCATTCATATTGTCTTAAATATTGGTAATTTTTAATATTTTCATTTCTGTATATTATCCCACTTTAAAATCCACTATAGATTACTTACCTATATTACTCTTGTTGGATATTTGGACTGTGTTTAGTTGGGGCTATCCTCTATAAATATTATGAATATTCGTATACATGTCTTCCAGTAATTTATGCATTTTGTTAATGTAAACTTTCAAACCCTCATTTTATTTTTAAAATTTATTTTAAATAAATTAAATCTTTTATTAAAACAATTTCTTTTTTTCCCCCAGATGAATGACAGAACAGTTTAATGACCTGAGTAGATCAGAAAACATTTTATCCTTTTTACCATAATCTGAATTCACTTTTCCTACAATCATATATTCACTAATTTTATTTTCTGTTCGAACGTGGCATCTAGTGTTAGTCACCTTATAGTTGAAAGGCCATTGAAGGATGCTCTCAATTTTTAATTAATTCTTTATTAAACTTTAACTGACTGTTTTCATAATCTTACAGAAAAGATCTAATAATCAGTATAAATCTCAACTATAGTATGTTGGATTCTACCTAATTATAGACTTTGTACTTTTGGAACAATGGAGTTATAAATTAATAAATTAGTCATATAAATAAGCTGTCCTTAAATTTATTGACAATACTTTTTCTGCAAATGCCAAGGATAGAAAAATTAAATTGTTTCAAACCCTTTCTAGAGAATCTTCAGGAAAAGCAGTGACTCTTGCATAAAATATATACCAATATAGATTGGATATTAAACACTTGGAATGGAATTAATTCATGACTGGGAGATTTTTTTTCTTTCATCTGAGAAGCAGGATATTTTATTGAAATGGGATCAGTTGTTTTGATGGTACATTTTAGCATTATCTATTTTTGTACATATTAGCTTTGCAAAATTTGAAATTACTTGATTGAAATCATATGAATTCCTTGATAAAAATCAAGACCTGAGGAAGAAGTCTGTTTTCTCTAGATATTTCTGTGTTTAAGAGGCATGTTAGAAATGGAAATTAGCAGGGAACTACTAGTAACTGATTAAGTGTAGGGGAAATTCAGCCAATTTAATATCACTTAACTATCAATTCATATGCCTGAATCACTGTATACTTAGTGATATTATGTTTCTGTTTCTAAATGTTTAGTAAAATAATTTCAACCTCTATACTGCTGAATAAATTTCAGTAAATTCAGACCTATTTATCCAATGTAGATATAAGTTATGAAATAAAATGTTGTTAGATAGAATATTAGTTTCTTGATACTGGAACAAAAAATGATGGAGTTCCTCCAAACATTTTTAGAAAGAACTGAAAAAAAAAACAACTAACAAATCAAATCAAACAGATTTGGATCTGACTCAGGATAATAATAAGAACACCACCAGTGGCAGCAATAATAATAATATGATGATGATGATGATGATAATCCGCAGTGCTCATTGGGGTTGAGTGTGAGCTGGGCCTCGTGCGAGCCCTGCTTTTGCAATGACTCATTTATCCCAGCAAAAACTGAGTCGTAGGGAAGTTCAGTACTTGTACAATGTTGCAGAGCTGGTAAATGGGAGACCTGGAGCCGGAGCCAAGACTATCGAATTTCAATGCCTGTTCTTTCAGCCACTCTAATGGTTTTCACTGGAATCAAGAAGGATGGATCTTTAGTGAGAAATAATAGAGAGATTCGAGGTTGTCATAGCATGATTTTGTCTTTCTTAAGTACTCCTTCATTTCATAAAGAGCTCATCGTCATCGTGCCAGGGGAGGTGCGTGAATGGACTGTCCTACAAGATGGAGCAGATTCCTCACGTTTGCTACGAGGTGACGGGTGTGCAGCACCTCTAAGCAAGCTGTGAACACAGTCTAGTGTTGTTTCACTGTGCTTTTGCCTTTCCTGGCTCTACAGTAAATGCTCTTTTAAAACTCAGGGTTTTTGTGAGGTTCCCCCCCGCCCCCCAAGCTCCTCTCATTTTTATTCCTAAAGCACATTTTTCACTGCCTTCTCACCACCCACATCAAGGTCAAATACTTCTCTTCCCCATTGCTGTGCTTTTGCTCCTGCCTACACCATTTCACTCATTCCTCCTACCTGCTTCCCTCATGTCTCCTTTCATTTTAAACAAGTGTCTTCCACCTACCTGCATGAAGATCTGAAGATTCCTTTAGCGAATTCTAGTGGCTGGTGTATAAATAGATACATTTTTTTCTCAGGCAAACGTACTCCAAAGAGTGGTACATTTGTTTTTCCAGTAAAGTATATGCCCAACACTCTATACATACTCTTCCAAATGCAAGTAATGAAATGAATACACTTCCTTACTTACTGAGTCTTACAATAAATTATGGAATTTTTTTTTCATATGAATTGATAGGAACATGACTTGAGTTTATTATCCTTTATGTTTTTTAAAAAAGATTTTATTTATTTGAGAGAGAGTGCCCACAAGTGAGAGAGCACAAGCAGGGGAAGGTGAAGAGGGAAAGGGAGAAGCAGACTCCCCACTGAGCAGGGAGCCCAAGGCAGGGAGGGCCCTGAAATCAGGACCTGAGCTGAAGGCTGCCGTTTAACTGACTGAGCCACCCAGGTGCCCCTGAAAATGTATTATCCTTTATATTAAGAAGAATAATTCTGGGAGGCCTGGGTGGCTCTGTCAGTTGAGTGTCTGCCTTTGACTCATGTCCTGATCCCAAAGTCTTAGGATCAAGTCCCGGGTAGGGCTGCTTACTCAAGCAGGGTGCCTGATTCTCCCTCTGCCTGCTGCTCCCCCCGCTTGTGTTTTCTCTCTCTCTCTCTCACAAATAAATAAAATCTTTTAAAAAGAGACTTCTAGTACTGTATTTTTATATTAGTAGGTCTCATGTTTGTGATTTTTGCATTACCTTTGTTTGCCTGCAATTATGAAATCTTGACTAAGCCATTTTATATAATTTTTGAATTCTAGAAAAATGTTTAATACAAATAAAGATTTTCTATGCAATAGATTTTATAACTTTGGTTAATTCATTCAACAATGTTATTTGACGTCTACTATGGGCCAGGCAATACTGTTCCCACAAGGAATACAGTGGTATGAAAGACACTGAAAGTCCCTGTTGTTAGGAAGCCTACACTCTCTCTAATAGGGTAGATAACAAAAGAGTTAACAAAGAAACAAAGTAAGGTATTTAATAACTTAGAAATATAAAGTTTTTTCAGTTAATGATCAGTGGCCCAAGGAGATAAATAAAATGAGGGGAGTGGAGTCTAACAGTACTAGGGTCAGGTACAAGTAATTTCATACTTCCATATGCAATACTTGCAATTGTAGATTTTCAAGAACCTTACAAAACATTGCTACACATGATGTTATCTTCCAGTATTTCAATGTGATCCATCCTGGATTGCTTACTTTGGAGACTGTGTGTGGCCTTTCAGCACTGGAATGAGAGTGGGGAGAACAGGCTTTGATTCTCATGCACAAAACCTTAGGATGTAAAAAGAGTTTCTTATTCATAAAGTGAGGGATTTGTATAAGTCAGGGGTTTTTTTTACTAAGGAAACATAGACTCTTAAAGAGTCTTTGGTATAAAATGGGAACTATGAAATAAAAATGAGAAAAATTATCTTTATTTATAAAAATCTAAGTGAAATATTTAACATTTCCTTCAATAAACTGATAACCGTATTATTACTACCTGAGAACTTTTCACCAGCATAAATCAGATCTTTTTGTATTATATTACAGTTGTTATGGGTATCCCAAGTTATCATTTATTACCATCACTATTGAGAAATTATAATTACTAGATACAAAGTATGATCATGTCTTTAATTGCAATAAAGAAGCACAAACCTCACTGCATTAAAATTTGCTTTAAATACCACAATAAAATCATTTTAATATAATTTGTGTTCTTTCTAATCCTATTTTTTTGTGAAATAAAAGAACAGGATGTTATTAGATGAAATGAAAATATATCAATATAAAAGAGAATATAAATACATCTATATATTCTACTTTAAAATACCAGTCAGGAAGGGACTTTGTAGGAAGTGATATTTGAACTGAGAGCTATAGAATCAGGAGCAGTGACTCATATGAAAAGGAAAGGAGGAAACTCCAGGACAAAAGAACAGCATAAACAAAAGTGTCCAACAAGAAAGAACTTAGTGAATGCTATGAAAGGTAGGCAAAGACAATGAGTGTGGTGAAATCTAGAGTTATGTTTTTCACTAGCCATGCTTAGCTGCATGGGAGCATGAACAAAATTGGTGGGTAGATGAATTTGAACCAAGGTTGTGATTTAACCAAGAATTTGATGCATGAGGAGTGGTGAGGATATATACTAGGTGTTGATAACAATGGTCACTAGGGAAATTAAGCAAAATAAGACCTATGAACACATATAGAGGTGGGGAGATGGAGGAGGGTGGTGAGGATGAGGATAGTAGGACTAACGAAGTATAAGTTCTAGTGATGTCTGAGGATTATTGGAGTTGGATATTAGAAGGAATGAGTAAGAAGTCTACTTTAGTAAGAGATGACAATCACTGTGGTCTTAATCAGTTCACACAACTATAACAAATACCATGACTGGGTGACTTAAACAATAGAAATTTATTTCTTAAAGTTTTGGAGGCTGGACAGCAGCATGGTGTTCTGGTGAGAGTGTCCTCTTCCTGGATTGTCGATGGATGCCTTCTTGTTTTACCTTCACATAACAATGAAAGACATCATGCATGTTTCTTCTTCTAAAGGTACTAATCCCATTCGTGAGTGGGATTAGTCACCCCACCTTCATTACCTAATTACATAGCAAAGGTCTTCACCTCTAAATACCCTCAAACTGGGGATTAGGGTTACAACATATGAATGGGGAGGATGTGGCAGTTGTGGAGATGCAAAAAAAGTATATAATTCAGGATACTTTAGTGTTCTCATTGTTAGGACACTGAAAAGGAAACTCAGAGCACTTAGGTTTTTCCTTGGCATGGAATGGATGAAAATGTCAAACTAAGGAAGAGGGGGTGAGGGAAAGGTTTGTGCTTATTTCTTAAATGTGAATATAAAATCATTCATGTTATCATCATCATCTTCTTATCAATAACAGTCTTTCTGAGTACCTGTTCTAGTAGAAATACCACTAGAGGCACAATAAGAAAAAAATATCTGAGATATATATCTTCTTTTCTAGGGGTAAGAGTGTGTGGGGGATTTAGTTGAAATTAAGGCAGGTTATGGTAGAAAAGGGCAACAGATTTCTCCCCAGAAAAACCCAAAAATTTAAAGAAAATGCAGAAATGCTTCCAATGTCTCCACTGAAAACTGCTTTGAAATTTGAATCCCATTCCCAGCTAAACTATCAATCTAGTGTGAGCAAAATAATAACAGTTTTAGAATTCAAAGATGAAGAAAGTCTCCACTTTCTAAAAGGTATTATTTGAAGGTATACTTTAGCAAAGCCAAATATAATTCAAGTAATCAATTAATTATAAAAAGTCCTTGAGTGCCCTTAAAGAAAATCTCTAGATTTTAGACTTACTGAAGTCTAAGAAGTCTGCCCAATATTGTCCTTTTAACAAATATATTATTAAGCCATAGGTCAACTTAATGATTTGTTGAAGATAATTACTTCTTACTCTACACACAACTGAGAAACAGAAGAAAAGCAAAGGAAATTAGAAATACCAGGAAAAAGAGATAGTGGTGCTAGAAAGTCATAATCCAAAAAGGAAGTAAACAAAATGTGATGTTACTTTGAGCAAATTAATTAAATAAGGAAAAGATAATGCATTTGGTTTTGATAAAGTTTTCCTTTTAAGTGATACAAATGTACTAATGTAGATTTCTTTTCCTCTTCAAATCCATTCCCACTAGTTAGGCAGTTATGCAGGATTTCAATATTTTATATATTTGATATTGAAAAATCCACTTACTTTAATATTAAATAATCAACTTATCCTTAAGCATAAAAGACTCATCCCCCTAAATTGGAGGTTCTGTCTTACTTCTGTATGAATATCACCAAGAACAATGTCTGCTCTCATACCCAGTAGCAGTCAATAAATACATCTTGTAATAATCATGGGACAGAACATATCTTCCATTCACTTTGATAGAAGTTCAAGGCAGGGGGGGTGAAGGCAAATGTAAAGAAATCATTTGTTGCAGGTATTCCTTAATAAAATAATAGCAACCATAACAATTATATCTTAAAGAAAATGAAGGAACAGGACACATTGCCTGTCCTCGTGGACTTCAAAGCCCAATTATATATAAATATTTGAAAAATAAAATATGGCAGATACTACAATGTCATTAACAAAATATAATAGCAAAAAAAAATAAAAGTTAGTTTACTTGAGAGAGGCTGAGGGGTCTGAGAAAGGAAGATGCATGTGCTAAACCTTAAAAATGAATAAGAATTGTCAAGGGGGCAGAGGATGGAAAGTGGCAATGGAAACAGCTTGTCAAGAGGAACATCACAGAAAAACAGCGGTCTTGGTGTAGGGGAGGGCAGGACACAAAACAGGAGAAGTAAATGAAGACTACATAAGCACCTAGAAGGAGTTTAAGTCTTTTTGGGTTTTTTTTTTTTTAATATTTTATTTATTTGACAGAGAGAAATCACAACTAGGCAGAGAGGCAGGCAGAGAGAGAGGAGGAAGCAGGCCCCCTGCCAAGCAGAGAGCCCGATGCGGGGCTTGATCCCAGGACCCTGGGATCATGACCTGAGCTGAAGGCAGAGGCTTTAAACCACTGAGCCACCCAGGCGCCCCAGGAGTTTAAATCTTATGCTTTGTCCCGTCACACAGATACAGTTAAAACATAACAAAACAAAACCTGTGAACTTCATCATCCAAGAGAACAATGTTCTCTTGGAAGAAAGGCAACTTGGCAAATGAAGTGAAAGCTTATTTGGAATGAGAGTAGGAATATAAGAAAGCTATTTAGACAGAGGATCTTGAAAAGAGGGATCATCTTCTTCAAAATGGTGACTCTAGATGATTTCTCATAGAGTTAGAGTTTTACTATAAAGAGCAGCTTTTCACCTTCTAGCAAAACACAAACTAAACACCCACACATGTGTGAAAAATACAAATTATTTAAGACGGTTGTTTATGGGCTCCAGTGGTTCTTGAAACTCAATTTTATTTCATGTGTTTTTCCTAAATTTCTCTATAAATAAGGGGTTGTAATGCATCCATGCCTAATATCTGTGCCTGCTAACTGGCCTTGTATTACAAACATAGAAGCTATCACTAAAGCAAAAGAAAGAAAGAAGAAAAGAAGGGAAGAAATAAAGAACAAAAGATCCAACAAAAGAAGAAAAAAAAATCAAATTGATGAATGTACCAGGAATTCCTGCACATTGCTATACTTAAGCATTTATTGGCAGAAAAGCAAATATGCATTTTGCTTGCTTTCATTTTCCCAAAGCGCAACTTAATTAATGCTGTCATATAGCTTTTGGTAACAGATTCATACTGTAACAGTCCTCCCACGCCACAAGATCAATGGAACCCTAGAAGCTACAACAGAAAGAAATTAGAACGTGCATCAAATTTGTGAAGCTCATAAAGAAAACACATTTGCCCTTCATGTATTTTTAAAGAGATTCTGGCTTCATTATATCTTGTAAATGGTTTCTCTGTTCAGTACAGCAGATAGAATTGAACTTTGGTAGTATTCCATTTTTCAGAAGAAGAGAATGCCATTCAGTTTTAATAAAGATTTTAGTGGTGATATTATTAGGTTTGGGTGCACAGTTAGTCTAAAGGGGCTTTGTAGTATCTGAGAAAGAACCTGGCATATACAATCACTGGCATATACAATCACTGGCATATACAATCACTAAATGTCTTATTTTCTTCTTTCCTTATCCTTATTTCCGACCCTGAAAGATTAATTTTTTGATCAGCTGTAGCTCATACTATGTTTTCAGTAACATACTGAATTACATAGTAGAAAAAAATAAAAACAATAATTTAGAACACTATTTTGGAATATGTATTCATTTAAATCAGTTTGCCTTTAAATCATATAATTTTTAGATGAAAATACTAGTCTTAGAGTCATAACACGTAAGTAATTAATTTAACCCCAGGACCAAACTCCCAATATTGATAGAACTGAATTGTATTTCGAAGAAATACATTCTCCTAGAAGGAAACAGAGGCAGTAATTTCTTTTATATCAGCCATAGAAACATTTTCTAAGTATGTATCCTCAGGCAATGGAAACAAAAGCAAAAAATAAACTATGGGGACTACACCTAAATGAAAAGCTTTTTGTACTGCAAAGGAAACCATCAACAAAATGACAATGCAACCTATTGAATGGGAGAAGATATTTGCAAACGATATATCCAATTAGGGGTTAACATAATAATTCATACAACTTAACACCTAGAACCCCCAAATAATCTGGTTTAAAAATTGGCAGAGGATCTGAATAGACAACTTCCCAAAGATGATATACAAATGGTCAATAAATGAAAAGATGCTCAACATCACTAATCATTGGAGAAGTGCCAATCAAATCAAAACCACAACAAGATATCACCTTCTACCTGTCAGAATGGCTAGACTAGAAAGACAAGAAATAATGGGTGTTAGAGAGGTAGAGGAGAAAAAGCAACCCTCTTGCACTGCTAATGGGCATGCAAATTGGTGGAAAACAATATGGAAATTCCTAAAAAAATTAAAAGTAAAAATGACCTATGACTCAGTAATTCTACTACTGGATATTTACCCAATGAAAATGTGAGGGCTAAATTGAAAAGATATAGGCACCCCTATGTTTATTGCAACATTATTTATAATGGTCAAGATATGAAAGCCACCCGAGTGACCATCAATAAATGGATAAAGAAGATATGGTATATATACACAATGGAATATACTCAGCCATAAAAAAGAATGACATCTTGCCACTTGCAACAACATGGATGGATTTAGAGGGCATTATGCTAAAGGAAATAAGTCAGAAAGACAAATACCACATGATTTCGCTCATGCGGAATTTAAGGAACAACACAAGGAAAAAGAGACATAAGTGAAAAAGCTGACTCTTAAATACAGAGGACAAACTGGTGGTTGTCAGAGGGAAGGTGAATGGGGGGATGGGTGAAATAGATACAGGGGATTAAGAGATTAAAAACTTCTTGTTACAAAATAAATAAATCTCAGAGATGAAAAGTACAGCATAGGGAATATAGTCAATAACATGGTAATAACTTTGGTGACAGATGGTGACTGCACTTGTGTTGAGCACTAAATACTGTTTAAAATTCTTGAATTGTTATAGTTTCACCTGAAACTAATATGAACTGTATGTTCACTACGCTTAAATTAAAAATTGCTGTTTCATGCAAATTAAAAAAAAATGAATCTCTCTCACTCCATATGTAGTTACTTATTGTTAAACATATTCCTTCTGATTTTCTACATTAGGTGTTTATTATTTGCTTTTCCAACACTAAGTCATTTCAAAATGAAATAATTAGTTGAAAACTGAATAACTAATTGTAAAAATCTATTTGTTCAATGTTGATTTTAATATTTTATAATATTGACACAAGCACTATGTAAAAAACAAATTCAACTTATGGTTTATATTTTTGGAATCTTTGAAAAAATATTGGGCCCAGGGGCACTTGGGTAGCTCAGTCTGTTGCTTGATGCACTCTTGGTTTCGGCTCAGGTCACGATTTCATGGGTCATGGGATGGAGCCCAGGCTCTGCACCCACAGGGATCCTGCTTATGACTCTGTCTCTCCCTTTCCCCCTGTTTCTCTCCCCATGCACACAACCCTCTCTAAGATAAATAAACCTTTAAAAAAATGTTGGGCCCAATATTCTTAGACTTATTGAAAAAGTTTTTGATTTAAAAAAAATGTTTGAAAGAACCAAGATGCCCTTCAACGGACGAATGGATAAGGAAGATATCCATATACACTATGGAGTATTATGTCTCCATCAGAAAGGATGAATACCCAACTTTTCTATCAACCTGGACAGGACTGGAAGAGATTATGCTGAGTGAAATAAGTCAAGCAGAGAGAGTCAATTATCATATGGTTTCACTTACTTGTGGAGCATAACAAATAACATGGAGGACATGGGGAGAAGGAGAGGAGAAGGGAGTTGAGGGAAATTGGAAGGGGAGATAAACCATGAGAGACTATGGACTCTGAAAAACAACCTGACAGTTTTGAAGGGGCGGTGGGGGGGGTGAGTGGGAGGTTGGGGGAGCCAGGTGGTGGGTATTACAGGAGGGCACGTATTGCATGGAGCACTGTGGTGTGGTGCATAAACAATGAATTCTGTTACACTGAAAATAAATAAATAAATGTTTGAGAAAGTATATAATTTTTTATAAAGCATATAAATTTTGTAATAGTTATTGATATTTCAGCAACTCTTCTGAAAGGTATGATATTCTTTTATATCCATTGTTGTAAGATTTCTTGATGGGTCAGATAACATAGCATACATAAATGTTCCTCCAAACATAGTTTAATATTTTGGAGTCACAAGAACAATTGCATTATATGCTTTTTTTTTTTTTTTACTGTGGTGATCACACCCAGATTTGTAAACCCTAGTTTCCTTATTCAGTGACTAATTTTAGCAAGCTATAGGATTTTCAATAAAAGATTTTATGGCTTTGTATTACATATTCTGCACAGACTATTAAACTAGTTTTAATTCATGCTGGCAGTATAATTTAGAAAGGAAAAGAGGTTCATTAACTTTTTTACTACCAATTTAAGATTTAGTTTCTTTATTTCCCTTCTATTCTAAGTAATGATACACAACTTCAAGATAGTGTGCTAAAGTGATTTTGGTTACTTTGAAACAACATTTAAAGAATTTAATATCATCAACGCATTTGTAATATTTCTAGGATCTCTGCAACATGGATGAAAATATTGACTTTTTTCTGTAGGGAGTTATAGAAGAATCACTATTAAAAATGATCATAAAATTATGTGATCTTGATTAATACTAGTTACAATTAATTTAATGTATGAAAATATTTTGTCAGAGCAATGGAATTCAACTTTTTATAGTTGAGTGTGAATAGGAAAAATGATATCAATAATATAATGAAAAATTATATTGGGTTAAGGCATTGTACAATTGCCTTATTGTATTACCTCATTATTCCATGCAATAAAAAATTGATACCTAAATATCCCAATGGATAAATTTCTCTCTTTTCTGAAATTGTGTGAATATAATAGATAAAACCCTGATTCTTCTGAGCACAGTAAAGCACATGAAGAAAACACTTTTTTTTTTTTTTTAAATTTATTTGACAGACAGAGATCACAAGTAGGCAGAGAGGCAGGCAGAGAGAGCGAGAGAGGAGGAAGCAGGCTCCCTGCCAAGCAGAGAGCCTGATGCGGGGCTTGATCCCAAGACTCTGGGATCATGACCTGAGCTGAAGGCAGAGGCTTAACCCACTGAGCCACCCAGGTGCCCCGAAGAAAACACTTTTTCAGCGAAGTCTTGTTTCCACAATCATGATATGTATATATATATAAACACACACACACACACACACACACATGGCAATACATATATATACATAGAAAACACAGCTCTTAATGATCTGAAATTATTTAACAGCTCTATTAAGAAATATAACATATATAATATAATAATATCAAAATTTAATAAAAAATTTAATGACTATAAGTGCCCACTTTAGATTTTCCTCTGTTGTTCCCCAAATCCCTTCATACAATATGCTAACATTTCACTCAACTTAGACTTCAGGGGTAGTTTAAAGGAACTAGTTGCATAGCTGGGAAGCAGAGACTGAATTACTTTTGGCAGGATTAGTAGGCTACCCCAAATCTTAGCAATAGATTGAAATTTTATCTGGCAATCTCTTTACCTCTTTAACGGATGTAATTTAGGTGGAGTGCAATTATAGCATTGCTAGCACAGTCCCTTTTCACTGCATAGGAGGCCTCTACTATCATTTTCTGTCAATTTAATTTGTGTTTTGCTAAAAGCGCTTCCAGGCATATGCTTGTGTGTGTATGTCACCGAACATGTCAAGGATTTAGGTTAGGGATTAACTATTAGGTTAGGGATTAACTAAGTATTTCATATACACCAAAGAATGTTGCCATAACCTGGACTTCTGCTGCTGTATAGTTAACACGGAAGTTGCATAAAATAGAGGGTAGTTTTTAATAACACATAAATTACATTTAATGGATGTCTGAATCTCGGTTTGTGCCCAGTTTCAACAGGAAATTCAGAGAGAAGTCTTTCCTGGGAAGAAAGGCTGGAGATGGTACGGACCTAGATTGGGATGTATTGAACCTGATGATCTATGTTTATTTTACTAACGGAGGCAGCAAGTCCTAATGGCACTTCGTATGTAAACACGTACCGTATTCCAGGCACTTGAATCAATTCTTCACATGCATTACCTCTTTTATCCTCAAGGCAAACTCACAAGGTAATTATTATGATTACTCCCGTTTTATTGAGAATATTGAGACAGAGCAGGTAAGTACCAGTCATTTATAATGGCTGGAAGTTCCATTCGCATTCTTAAGAAGACCCAGCTTTGGTAGCAACATGGACGGGACTGGAAGAGATTATGCTGAGTGAAATAAGTCAAGCAGAGAGCGTCAAGTATCATATGGTTTCACTTATTTGTGGAACATAACAAAGAACATGGAGGACATGGGGAGACAGAGAGGAGAAGGGAGTTGAGGGAAATTGGAAGGAGAGGTGAATCATGAGTGACTATAGACACTGAAAAACAACCTGACAGTTTTGAAGGGGCGGGGGGGGGGGGGGGTGGTGGTGGTGGGAAGTTGGGGGAGCCAGGTGGTGGGTATTAGGAAGACACATATTGCATGGAGCACTGGGTGTGGTGCAAAAACAATGAATACTGTTACGCTGAAAAGAAATTAAAAAAAAAAAAAGCTAAAATGAAGCAAACAAACAAAAGGAATAAATATTCATAGAATGTGAATTTTACCTGTTGGCATTTCACAAAGTGCACTCTACCAAGGTGACAGATGGTAAAATAAAGGAACTGGAGCTGAATCTGTGTAAATGGCGGGTTGAGCCTGTGTTCTTAAATATTTCACCCATCCATCCTAGGAAACAGTGCTATTCTAGGAATCCAATTTTATTTTTTTCACTTTTTTCTTTTTTATTAACATGGAATATATTATTTGTTTCACTAAATTGTTTTTGCCTGGTGGTGGGTATTAAGGAGGGTGTGGTGTATAAACAATGCATTTTGGAAGCCTCAAAAAAAATTAAAATCTCAAAAAAAATTTTATTGATCATATGCAACCCATAAATGTCGGTATAAATTTGCCAGTGTTAGTAAAAATTACTACAGTTGTTTCTTTCCTAGTACAACCACTGCGATATTGCTAAAGGATCTCAGGGTCTGTCCATTTGAGCACCAGTCCACTAGATTTATTCTGGTAAATTATAGCTCTTCCTCCATACTATTTTGGGCATCAATTTCATGAAAAAAATTAAATATTGGAAAAAAATACTCATTATGTTTCCCAGATTTTAGAAAGTTTCTTATAAAACGCTGTAGAGATCCATAATTTATAGCTCAATGTATGTGATTTTCATAACCAGTCTTATAATTTGTGCAGCAGACCTTGACCAGGAATGGTGATATCTTTTCAAAATACTATTTCTTGAGGCACCTGGGTGGCTCAGTTGGTTATGTGTCCAACTCTTGATTTCTGCTCAGTTCATGATCTCAGCATCATAAAACTGAGCCCTGCTTTGGGCTCGTTTCCCTTTACCCCTCATTTCCGTTTACCCCTTCCCCACCTAACCCCACCCCCACCCCTCATACACGCGCACTCGCTCTCAAATAAATCTTCTTAAAAATCTGTTTCTTATGGAAAAGAAATTTAAGTGTAATTACTTTTACTTAGGCCTTCTTAAGTAACTCTACCTGCTAAGTTCTTGGGAGTTGATAAGATAGATGATATCATAAGGACAAAATAAACAGAACTCTTAATGAAACAAGTTCTAAATAGTGTTCTAGGAATCTGTTCTTGGAGATCTCTATTAACCATTTTTTTTCTGTGCTTGTTAATGTATTAAAAAAAAGTGTTTTTTTGAGAGAGAGACCATTGACTAGGGGATAATTTCACCTCCCTTTTCCATGTATTCAGCCATAAATTCTCACTAGACACTTCAAATTCCACAATAAAATCCTTCATTAAGACATAAATATACAGTTACTTGAAAAACAAAGAATTGCTATGGTCTACATACTTTCCAGAAAACATGTCATTATTTTGTCGAAACTCAACTTCTATCAATCATTGGAGGAAAAAAAAATATTATAGGAAGATAACTTAAAAGACAAGTTCTTTTCAAAAGCTGTGAAACATCATAATGTTGTTGTAATATTCTTGTTGGAAATAACCTCATTTGAAAAATACATTAGTAGCTTACAATATCATTAAAGTTCACTCTGATGTTCATAAGATTTTAATGAATAAACATTAGCATGAGTTGGTTGATTCAGATGTGCCACTCAGTTGACCTAGAAGAACATGACTTATTTATAAGACTGAAAAAAATCCCCATCATTTTAGAGTATTATTTATCCACCAGTGAAATTTGAAAAGAGAACAATATTGGGTTTTGATAGAGACTTGAATTTGAAAAGAAAAGATCATAAGTACTAGAAGACCTATAAAGAAGCCAAATAAAAATTTAGGAAAGCCATTTTATTACTTGAAGCTGACATAAATAATGTAGCTCATTAATTTAGCTGCTCTTGACAATCACTACAAATATCCATTCATACCAACAGCAACACAAGTGTATATGGGACAGATACTTCCAATTGCTCAATATTTGCTGGATACTGGATATTCAGTAATGGATTGAATTTTGCTTGAGATGTCAATGTCTTGCTTAAAAAAATTATTTATTCACCCCTTTGAAATAAGGATGGTCATATGTTATATTTGTGGATTAATAAGGCATAAGGTGATTTCTTTTTAAAATTTTTTTTAAAGATTTTATTTATTTATTTGACAGACAGAGATCACAAGTAGGGAGAGAAACAGGGAGAGAGAGAGGAGGAAACAGGCTCCCTGCTGAGCAGAGAGCCTGATGTGGGGCTCTATACCAGGATTCTGGGAATACGACCTGAGCCAAAGGCAGAGGCTTTAACCCACTGAGCCACCCAGGCACCCAGGCATAAGGTAATTTATTCTAAGAAAGCACCCCTTCTTCCTGCCTCCTGTATGCCTGTGGTTAAGTGGCATGGTTAGAGTTGGAAAACTGTTTTGTGCTCCAAAGGATGAAAGTTAGAAGATACAGGGAGCAGAGCAACTCAAAACAGTGCTAACTGACATAGTACCCAAAGGAAAATCAGAAAACAGTAGAGACCTGAGCACATTACATCAACCTGGGGGGTGGTATCAGTGGATTCTGTCTTGCTGCACTGTGTGATACTGTGGAAATGCTGATTCAGCATCTTCAGTTCTTCCATATACAAGTAGTACAACAATTGACAAGATATTGAACTTCTCCAGGACTTTTACTATGTCTAAAATCAACAAGGTAACCTCAATGATTTGTTTTTAATTGAAGAGATGGAAGGTCAAAATTTCGAGGTTGTACTTTTATATTGCATATGTATTACTATGTTTTTATAGCTGCAAAGGTAAATTATGCACACTAAAGCCTGACAGCCTCCATACCAGTCTGAATAGGAAAACATACTCAGTTGCATGGTGATCAGCAATAAAAAGCCACAAATATCCTATGGAAAAGTTATCAAGTTCTTTAAGAAGGCATTGCATTTGTAAATGTATCAAAAAGAAAATGTGGCTTATAATAGTACATTGAAACATCATCCTAATTGATTTTTAAGAGGATTTTAAAGTTCTGGCATTTTTTGATTAATGATCAATAGCACACTGCAGTTGGTAATGGAGCTAGAAAATCTTTGATTTCAAGCCCAAAGTTATTCTTTTGTCTAGTGTATTTATGGATTTAGTTATAATAAACATAACAAATATAGGCCTTTATTTTTAATTGGGTTCAGAAAATAATGTGAATATGTACACATTCAGAAATCATTCCTTGCAAATTTAAATAAAGATTTTCTCTGATTCTCATTGCCTCTTAAATTTTACAGGCCTGGAATGGTATATTTTTGTTTAAGAACTCAGAAGTAGACTAATATAAAAGTTGGGACCCTGCATTCTTTATTGCTATGACCTTGCATTTCTACATGAAAGTGCTTCTTTATGTGTTTTTCAATATACTCTCAAAATTTTATAGCCCAATCTAATAACTGTCACAGAAGTCTTAGAGGAAATATGGGTATATATAACCAGCAATCTGGAATAGCGGCTTTGATTTCAGATGAGCTTCAAAACCCTTCAGTTCACATGTAGACATCCTGTAGTGCATGATGGGACTTCACAATAAGTATCTATGAACACATGCAAAAAAGACTAAAATGCCCAAAACAGAAAATAACAGAGTATTGCTGACTGTAAACAAAAACTCTTTGGTAAAGTCGAGAGGTCCATTCCTCCTTAATGCATTGTCCATGGTGATGTGTTGAAATACACAACCTCAGAATACTCACCATGATTCCATCCTCTGAATTAGAACAGGGTAGGGAACCATCTTTCTCCTTACCTGCCAAGAAAGAAAGAAAGAAAGAAAGAAAGAAAGAAAGAAAAAAAAAGAAAGAAAGAAAGAAAGAAAGAAAGAAAGAAAGAAAGAAAGAAAGAAAATGGAAAGCATCCTAACTTCAGCACTATCTTGTTGCCCTCCTCTATAATTCCATAACATACAAAATTGTCACTCATATTTCTAAATGCTCAGGGATTATTTTTGGAGACAGGCTTTGTCCCTCTTCTCCACTCCCATTAGCTTTTTTCTGCCTCCATTCCTTCAATGATACAACACCCAGTAGGTGACATGGCAGGAAGTGAGGTATGACATATAGAAACACATTGTAATGTGTGATGCTAAATTGCTGAAGGAAAAAACTTTGTTGTCAGGAAAGATAGGCAGAGCACCAGAAGTGCTGTGTGCTTTCCAAGATGCCCTTCAACAGACGAATGGGTAAAGAAGATATGGTCCATATATACAATGGAGTATTATGCCTCCATCAGAAAGGATGAATACCCAACTTTTGCATCAACATGGATGGGACTGGAGGAGATCACGCCGAGTGAAATAAGTCAAGCAGAGAGTCAAATATCATATGGTTTCACTTCCTTGTGGAGCATAAGGAATAACATGGAGGACATTAGGAGAAGGAAAGGAAAAGTGAACTGAGGGAAATCAGAGGGGGAGACGAACCATGAGAGACTGGACCCTGAGAAACAAACTGAGGGTTTTGGAGAGGAGGGGGTGGGGGTTGGGTGAGCCCAGTGGTGGGTATTAAGGAGGGCACGTATTGCATGGAGCACTGGGTGTGGCATAAACAATGAATCTTGGAACACTGAAGAAATAAAATTAAATTAAAGAAAAAAGAAATAAGGCACTGTGCTTTGGGGTAGAGTGTTTCCTATCTTTATTCTTGTAGTGTAAGCCTTGTGTAAGTTGGTTTTTCTTTTTTTTAATCTAAGTGCCTGACTTAAGCTTTATTGCTGAGGCATCACTTTAGTAAAGGCATTGCCAGTCACACAACTACATCGATAAAGGTCCACCTGCACTTGCCTCCCAGGCCCCTTTGTTTTAGAGATCTTGGTTGATTTTGATAACTGACCATTTGGCCTTTCCTTTTTTTTTTTTTTTTTTCCTCTTCTGTGCTTTAAATTCCCTCTCTTATGTTAATTCACCAATAAAGATTGATCCTGCAAAACCCTAGACCCCCACCCTTGACACCAATAAAAGTAGAACTACAGACTTATGCACTGTCTCTATTTGAGACCTTAGTATGTGGCCCCAGGTGTCCTATGTAATTTCCAGGACTTGTAAGTAATAAACCATGTCTCTTTTAAAGTTTCCTGGCAGTAACTGTTAAGGGCATCTTGCAACCATCATAAGAAACACAAAAGCCAGTCCAGCCACAAAACTGGTTATTGAGAGGCTGGGACTATCACAAAACAATTCTATTGTAAAGGACACAGAATTTCCTAGGTCAGGGAACCTGCAGGATACCGAACCTCCATTCAGCAGCCCCACTTCAATAAATCACTATTGGATACAACAAAATGAATTAGGATTCTTGTGCATCAACCTGGCTTCTTAGTCTAGATCTGAGTAGGGATATGTATGATAACCTAGAGCAAAACAAATACACAGTGAAGGGAATGCGAGTCTCAGATCAATCAAGTTTTCTGAAAAAATTAAAAATAGAAATACCATATGATCCAGTAATTTCTACAACTGGGTATTGAAAATGAAAACACTAATCCAAAAGATAGATGCACCCCTACGTTTATTGAAGCCTTATTTATAATAGCCAAGAAATGGAAACAACTGAAGATCGATAGATGGATGGATAAAGAAGATAAAGAAGAAATGTACAGTACACATATGCATAATGGAATTTTATTCATCCATAAAAAAGAATGAGCTCTTATTTGTGACAACATGGATAGGCCTAGAGGGTATTATACTAAGTGAAATAAATCAGGGAGAGAAAGAAAAATACTGTATGATTTCACTTATATGTGGAAACTGAAAAAAAAAAAAAGGAAAAAAACAAAAACAGATTCTTAAATATGGAGAACAAATTGGTGGTTGCCAGAGGGGAGGTGGGTGGGAGGGTGGGTGAAATAGGTAAAGGGTGGTACAAGGTACAAACTTCTAGTTACATAATAAGTAAATCGTATAGATGAGAAGTGTAGCACAGGGCATATAGTGTATAATATTGTGATAATGTTGTATGGTGATAGATGATAACTCTATGTATTTTGATGACCACTGAATAGAATTGTCCAGTCAAAATGTTGTATACCTGAAACTAAATAAGACATTGTATACAACCTGTATGTCAATATTGCTTTTTAAGAAGGAGAAGGGAGGAAGGGAGAAAAGAAAATCTCCGTTCCACCAAATTCTAAGCTCAGACTCGTCATCCCACATTCAAGGGTAGCTGAATTGTCAACAGAAAAAGCAAACAAGTGAAATGAAATGAGGTCTTAGAAAAGGCAAAGACTGTCATGACAAATGAGAGTAAGAACTGAAGTTTGAAAATTATTTTCTGAAAGAAATAGGACATTCAGAACATCAGTTTAGAACATCAGGTGCATGTTCTTGGCAAGATATGGAAAAGATTGGCGTCTATAGAAAGGAAACATGAACAGTAGCAGAGACAAGGCTGAAAGTTGGTCACTCAACAATAAGAACAGAGGGCATAAGGATGTAAAAGACAAGATTAAACAATCAGCCGCAGAGCTGAGATGACGTGCTCGATTTAGAATACCGGTTTAGAAATCTTTTCAAACATGCAATCCTTTCTTACTTGTTTACTACAAGTCTGTCCAGCAAGCACTTTTGCACATGGAATCTACTTCAATTTGGCCACCTTTTTGAAAGATAAAAAGTATAAATGAAGAAGAAGGAGAGTAGCATTTAATAGGTAGTGGAGGAAGAAAAAAAAGACTTAACTCTGCCCACCTCTGTTATTTTTTTATTCAGTGACAGTTTCCCATACAGGCAGTGACTTTCAAGTGTCATGTCTAATTTGTTTTAGCCCTTGGATCATAAGAACTATTGGTTGAAAAAGTATGCTTGGCAGTGGACTTACTTCTGATTAATAAAGTCCCTAATATATGCACCATGATTTCTGTTATTCAATTTGAAAGAATTACTTCTAAAGAAATATTTCCATACACTCTATTATGATACCAGTGAATGATCTGGAACATAATAAAAACTACAAATGGCCTACCATGGTTTCTTGTGTGTAGTTAATGTTTAATAATCATGTATTTGATTTTCATTTTTATTTTATTTTATTTAGATGAAATGTCTTGTGACATACCCAATTCACTGTTTAAAAAGTGACATCTTGGGGCACCTGGGTGGCTCAGTGGGTTAAAGCCTCTGCCTTCGGCTCGGTCATGATCCCAGGGTCCTGGGATCGATCCCCACATCTGGCTCTCTGCTCAGCGGGGAGCCTGCTTCCCCCTCTCTCTCTGCCTGCCTCTCTGCCTACTTGTGATCTCTGTCTGTCAAATAAATAAATAAAGTCTTTAAAAAAAAAGTGACATCTTTTGGGGGAAACCTAAGGGAAACTAAGAAGAGCCTTTAAGAGGTACTCTCTCCATAACCTAAAAGGATGCCTTCAATTCATTCAGTTTTCCAGATGCAGTGAAAAAATGGACCATATTTTTTCTATCTTAAATGTGGGAATAGTAACATCTTGTAATTACTGCTAATTTATTTATTTTTCATCTCTTCCACCTAATGAAAATCATGGAGTTCTCACATAGGTGATTTGTCATACAATTTGTCTCTGTGAAAACAATAGATGTTAGAATCTTAGAGAAAGAAAACAAGAAGTACTTTTATCTCTGGTAAGAATGAGAAGAAATTATCCTTTGTTTCATGATTTTTTTCATAAAAATTTCTGCTCTATACTTGTTCATTCTAATAAAAGAGAATCAACATGTATTGAAATGTATAAAAAGCAATAGTAAAATTGATATTTTTTCTGTTTGGTTCCTATTCCCTTATTCCTTACTTTGTTTTTTCTTTTTTTTTCTGTTTACAAAGAGGATTTTTGCTAAGTAAATAGAAAAGAACAAGTGTTTAATAATTATAGCCAATATTTTCACCGTATTGTGTTTTTTTAAGCTTGTAATAATACTTGTTTTAATAATCCTGGACTAACTGAATACTTGAAAATAAAACATCTTTACTGTTAAGAGTGAAGATGATACAAAAATTTCTTTCATGATGAATTAATTTTTTAAAACTAATTTTAAAAAATCTGTGAAAAATTCATTTTAGATGACTAGGTACAGCATGATCTCATTTTATAAAATAAAATCTGATCCCCACATAAACAAGCAAGCATATGCATTGATTTGTATACAAAGACATTTGATTATGCATTTATGATCTATATAACACAGGAAAAATTCCATGAATCACTTTTTACCCTTATTTTAAAAGCCAAAATATTCACCTAGTTTTCCTCTTACCTGGTTCCTCATTTTTGTTTTTGTTTGCTTCTATCTCTACTCCTTTCAGTCCTGTAATCTTCAAGTTCAGCCAAAGATTCATTCTTAAATCTATCCTCACTTCATTTACAATCACTTCCTTGGTGATTTCATCCATTCTTTGTCCTTAAATATACCTACATGCTGATGACCCTTAGACTTGTACCTGTATTCTGGATCTCTTTCCTGACTGCAAATTCATATCCAACTGTTTACTTACATCTCTACTTAAATGATATATAATCACCTCTAAGCTGACATGTCTAAAATTGGACTTCCTGTTCTTACATCATCCCAAACTTGTTCCTACAATCCCCCATCTCACTTTATGACAACTCTGTCTTTCCTCTTCCTTAAGGTTAACAATTTGGAGGCATCCTTGAATCTATTCTTTGTTCCATACCCCACATCTAAACCATCATCAAATCCTGCTGACCTTACCTTCAAATCATACTGAAAATCCAATCACAGTAGTCCCTTGTCATTATCTGTGATTTCCCTCTCCCACAGTTTCCCTGACCAGCAGTCAATCACAGTTTGGAAGCAGATGGTCCTCCTGATGAATCATCAGAAGGTCAAGAGTGGCCTAAAGCGATGTCACAGTGCCTGCATCATTTACTCCACTTCATCTTATCATGGAGGCATTTTATCATCATACATCATCACAAGAAGGCTGAGCACAGTACAATAAGATTCTCAGAGAGAGAGAGAGAGAAAGACCACATTCATAAAATTTTTATTATACTATATTATTGTTAATTATCTTATTTCATTACCAGTTATTGTTGTTAATCTTTTACTGTGCCCAATTTAGAGATTAGACCTCATCATAGGTGTTTTATGTATAATAGGAAAAAAACAGTATATATAGGATTCAGTACTGTCTGGGGTTTCAGACATCCTTGTGTCTTGGAACACATCCCTCCATAGATACAGGGGGAGGGGACTACTGTCTTAGGATTTCTAGGACTATGCTAGTGCAAACCCATTTCTGAATTATGGCAAGTCTTTATTGTCTTCCTGAGTCCTGCTTTACGCCTTAAGTTGTTTTCAACACAGCCAGCATGACCCTTTAAAGTCAGACTGAGATTGTTTCAGTCTTTACCAAAAAACAGACAAACAAACAAAATAATACTCCAGGGGAGGAGTCAAGATGGCGGAGAAGTAGCAGCCTGAGACTACATCAGGTAGCAGGAGATCAGCTCGATAGCTTATCTAAACATTGCAAACACCTACAAATCCAAAGGGAGAGAGAAGAGAAGAAGAACAGCAACTCTAGAAACAGAAAATCAACCACTTTCTGAAAGGTAGGACTGGCGGAGAAGTGAATCTAAAACGACGGGAAGATAGACCGCGGGGGGGAGGGGCCGGCTCCCGGCAAGCGGCAGAGCAACGGAGCACAAAATCAGGACTTTTAAAAGCCTGTTCCACTGAGGGACATTGCTCCAGAGGCTAAACCAGGGTGAAGCCCACGCGGGGTCAGCGTGGCCCCAGGTCCCGCAGGGTCACAGAAGGATCAGGGGTGTCAGAGAGTCGGAGAGCTCGCAGGTATTAGAACGGAGAAGCCGGCTGCAGAGACAGAGCCGAGGACTGAACTCTCAGCTCGGGGTTACCTTGAACTGGTCGCGGGCTGGGTGAGCTTGGAGCACGGCTAGAGGCTGGGGATACGGGAGTGATTGGGTGCTGTCCTCTGGGGGCGCACTGAGGAGTGGGGCTCCAGGCTCTCGGCTCCTCCGGGCCGGAGACTAGGAGGCCGCCATTTTCATTCCCGTCCTCCGGAACTCTACAGAAAGCGTTCAGGGAACAGAAGCTCCCAAAAGCGAACCCGAGCCGATTACTTAGTCCGGCCGCCGGTAAGGGCGGTGCAATCCCCCCTCGGGCAAAGACACTTGAGAGTCACTACAACAGGCCCCTCCCCCAGAAGGTCTACAAAATATCCAGCCAGGACGAAGTTCTTCTATCAAGGAAAGTAGGTTCATTTCCTAAGACAGCTGCGCAATTCCAGAGGAGGAGAAAGCAAAGCACGGAACTCATGGCTGTCTCCCCATGATTCTTTAGTCTTGCGGCTACTTCAATTTTTTTTTTCTCTTTTTTCAATTTTTTTTTCTTCTTCTGCTAAATTTTTTAAAACTTTTACCCTTTTCTTTTTTAACGTTTTTTGACTAGTTTATCTAAATATATATATATTTTCTTTCTTTTTTATATTTTTTCTTTATTTGTTTTATTTTTTAAATTTTTTTCTTTTTTTTTTTCTTTTTTTTTTTTTCCCAGAACCTGTTTTTATCCCCTTTCTCCCCCCCACAATTAGGGGTCTCTTCTGACTTGGTTACAGCGCATTTTTCTGGGGTCTTTGCCACCCTCTTAGTAGTTTATTTGCTCCTTCATATCCTCTTATCTGGACAAAATGACAAGGCGGAAAAAATCACCACAAACAAAAGAACAAGAGACAGTACCGAAGGCTAGGGACCTAATCAACACAGACATTGGTAATATGTCAGATCAAGAGTTCAGAATGACGATTCTGAACATTCTAGCCGGGCTCGAAAAAGGCATGGAAGATATTAGAGAAACCCTCTCTGGAGATATTAAAGCCCTTTCTGGAGAAATTAAAGAACTAAAATCTAACCAAGTTGAAATCAAAAAAGCTATTAATGAGGTGCAATCAAAAATGGAGGCTCTCACTGCTAGGATAAATGAGGCAGAAGAAAGAATTAGTGATATAGAAGACCAAATGACAGAGAATAAAGAAGCCGAACAAAAGAGGGACAAACAGCTACTGGACCATGAGGGGAGAATTCGAGAGATAAGTGACACCATAAGACGAAACAACATTAGAATAATTGGGATTCCAGAAGAAGAAGAAACAGAGAGGGGAGCAGAAGGTCTATTGGAGAGAATCATTGGAGAGAATTTCCCTAATATGGCAAAGGGAACAAGCATCAAAATCCAGGAGATGCAGAGAACCCCCCTCAAAGTCAACAAGAATAGGTCCACACCCCGTCACCTAATAGTAAAATTGACAAGTCTTAGTGACAAAGAGAAAATCCTGAAAGCAGCCTGAGAAAAGAAGTCTGTAACATACAATGGTAAAAATATTAGATTGGCAGCAGACTTATCCACAGAAACCTGGCAGGCCAGGGAGAGCTGGCATGATATATTCAGAGCACTCAATGAGAAAAACATGCAGTCAAGAATACTCTATCCAGCTAGGCTATCATTGAAAATAGAAGGAGAGATAAAAAGCTTCCAGGACAAACAAAAACTGAAAGAATTTGCAAACACCAAACCAGCTCTACAGGAAATATTGAAAGGGGTCCTCTAAGCAAAGAGAGAGCCTAAAAGTAGTAGATCAGAAAGGTACAGAGACAATATACAGGAACAGTCACCTTACAGGCTAATAATGGCACTAAATTCATATCTCTCAATAGTTACCCTGAATGTTAATGGGCTAAATGCTCCAATCAAAAGACACAGGGTATCAGAATGGATAAAAAAACAAAACCCATCAGTATGTTGCCTGCAAGAAACCCATTTTAGACGCGAAGACACCTCCAGATTTAAAGTGAGGGGGTGGAAAACAATTTACCATGCCAATGGGCATCAGAAGAAAGCTGGGGTGGCAATCCTTATATCAGATCAATTAGATTTTAAGCCAAAGACTATAATAAGAGATGAGGAAGGACACTATATCCTACTCAAAGGGTCTGTCCAACAAGAAGATCTAACAATTTTAAATATCTATGCCCCTAACGTGGGAGCAGCCAACTATATCAACCAATTAATAACAAAATCAAAGAAACATCAATAATAATACAATAATAGTAGGGGACTTTAACACTCCCCTCACTGAAATGGACAGATCATCCAAGCAAAAGATCAACAAGGAAATAAAGGCCTTAAATGACACACTGGACCAGATGGACATCACAGATCTATTCAGAACATTTCATCCCAAAGCAACAGAATACACATTCTTCTCTAGTGCACATGGAACCTTCTCCAGAATAGATCACATCCTGGGTCACAAATCAGGTCTCAACCGGTATCAAAAGATTAGGATCATTCCCTGCATATTTTCAGACCACAATGCTCTGAAGCTGGAACTCAATCACAAGAGGAAAGCTGGAAAGAACCCAAATACATGGAGACTAAATAGCATCCTTGTAAAGAATGAATGGGTCAACCAGGAAATTAAAGAAGAATTGAAAAAATTCATGGAAACAAATGATAATGAAAACACAACGGTTCAAAATCTGTGGGACACAGCAAAGGCAGTCCTGAGTGGAAAATATATAGCGGTACAAGCCTTTCTCAAGAAACAAGAAAGGTCTCAAGTACACAACCTAACCCTACACGTAAAGGAGCTGGAGAAAGAACAAGAAAGAAACCCTAAACCCAGCAGGAGAAGAGAAATCATAAAGATCAGAGCAGAAATCAATGAAATAGAAACCAAAAAAACAGTAGAAAAAAATCAATGAAACTAGGAGCTGGTGCTTTGAAAGAATCAATAAGATTGATAAACCCCTGGCCAGACTCATCAAAAAGAAAAGAGAAAGGACCCAAATCAATAAAATCATGAATGAAAGAGGAGAGATCACAACTAACACCAAAGAAATACAGACAATTATAAGAACATACTATGAGCAACTCTACGCCAACAAATTGGACAATCTGGAAGAAATGGATGCATTCCTAGAGACATATAAACTACCACAACTGAACCAGGAAGAAATAGAAAACCTGAACAGGCCCATAACCAGTAAGGAGATTGAAACAGTCATCAAAAATCTCCAAACAAACAAAAGCCCAGGGCCAGACGGCTTCCCAGGGGAATTCTACCAAACATTTAAAGAAGAACTCATTCCTATTCTCCTGAAACTGTTCCAAAAAATAGAAACGGAAGGAAAACTTCCAAACTCATTGTATGAGGCCAGCATCACCTTGATCCCAAAACCAGACAAGGATCCCACCAAAAAAGAGAACTACAGACCAATATCCTTGATGAACACAGACGCAAAAATTCTCGCCAAAATACTAGCCAATAGGATTCAACAGTACATTAAAAGGATTATTCACCAAGATCAAGTGGGATTTATTCCAGGGCTGCAGGGTTGGTTCAACATCCGCAAATCAATCAATGTGATAGAACACATTAATAAAAGAAAGAACAAGAACCATATGATACTCTCCATAGATGCTGAAAAAGCATTTGACAAAGTACAGCATCCCTTCCTGATCAAAACTCTTCAAAGTGTAGGGATAGAGGGCACATACCTCAATATTATCAAAGCCATCTATGAAAAACCCACCGCAAATATCATTCTCAATGGAGAAAAACTGAAAGCTTTTCCGCTAAGGTCAGGAACACGGCAGGGATGTCCATTATCACCACTGCTATTCAACATAGTACTAGAAGTCCTAGCCTCAGCAATCAGACAACAAAAAGAAATTAAAGGCATCCAAATTGGTAAAGAAGAAGTCAAACTATCACTCTTCGCAGATGATATGATACTATATGTGGAAAACCCAAAAGACTCCACTCCAAAACTGCTAGAACTTGTACAGGAATTCAGTAAAGTGTCAGGATATAAAATCAATGCACAGAAATCAGTTGCATTTCTGTACACCAACAACAAGACAGAAGAAAGAGAAATTAAGGAGTCAATCCCATTTACAATTACACCCAAAACTATAAGATACCTAGGAATAAACCTAACCAAAGAGGCTAAGAATCTATACACAGAAAATTATAAAGTACTCATGAAAGAAATTGAGGAAGACACAAAGAAATGGAAAAATGTTCCATGCTCCTGGATTGGAAGAATAAATATTGTGAAAATGTCCATGCTACCTAAAGCAATCTACACATTTAATGCAATCCCTATCAAAATACCGTCCATTTTTTTCAAAGAAATGGAACAAATAATCCTCAAATTTATATGGAACCAGAAAAGACCTCGAATAGCCAAAGGAATATTGAAAAAGAAAGCCAAAGTTGGTGGCATCACAATTCCGGACTTCAAGCTCTATTACAAAGCTGTCATCATCAAGACAGCATGGTACTGGCACAAAAACAGACACATAGATCAGTGGAACAGAATAGAGAGCCCAGAAATCGACCCTCAACTCTATGGTCAACTAATCTTCGACAAAGCAGGAAAGAATGTCCAATGGAAAAAAGACAGCTTCTTCAATAAATGGTGCTGGGAAAATTGGACAGCCACATGCAGAAAAATGAAATTGGACCACTTCCTTACACCACACACGAAAATAGACTCCAAATGGATGAAGGACCTCAATGTGAGAAAGGAATCCATCAAAATCCTTGAGGAGAATGCAGGCAGCAACCTCTTCGACCTCAGCCGTAGCAACATCTTCCTAGGAACAACGGCAAAGGCAAGGGAAGCAAGGGCAAAAATGAACTATTGGGATTTCATCAAGATCAAAAGCTTTTGCACAGCAAAGGAAACAGTTAACAAAACCAAAAGACAACTGACAGAATGGGAGAAGATATTTGCAAATGACATATCAGATAAAGGGCTAGTATCCAAAATCTATAAGGAACTTAGCAAACTCAACACCCAAAGAACAAACAATCCAATCAAGAAATGGGCAGAGGACATGAACAGACATTTCTGCAAAGAAGACATCCAGATGGCCAACAGACACATGAAAAAGTGCTCCACGTCACTCGGCATCAGGGAAATACAAATCAAAACCACAATGAGATATCACCTCACACCAGTCAGAATGGCTAAAATTAACAAGTCAGGAAATGACAGATGCTGGCGAGGATGTGGAGAAAGGGGAACCCTCCTCCACTGTTGGTGGGAATGCAAGCTGGTGCAACCACTCTGGAAAACAGCATGGAGGTTCCTCAAAATGTTGAAAATAGAACTACCCTATGACCCAGCAATTGCACTACTGGGTATTTACCCTAAAGATACAAACATAGTGATCCGAAGGGGCACGTGTACCCGAATGTTTATAGCAGCAATGTCTACAATAGCCAAACTATGGAAAGAACCTAGATGTCCATCAACAGATGAATGGATAAAGAAGAGGTGGTATATATACACAATGGAATACTATGCAGCCATCAAAAGAAATGAAATCTTGCCATTTGCGACGACATGGATGGAACTAGAGCGTATCATGCTTAGTGAAATAAGTCAATCGGAGAAAGACAACTATCATATGATCTCCCTGATATGAGGACATGGAGAAGCAACATGGGGGGTTAGGGGGATAGGAGAAGAATAAATGAAACAAGATGGGATTGGGAGGGAGACAAACCATAAATGACTCTTAATCTCACAAAACAAACTGGGGGTTGCTGGGGGGAGGTGGGATTGGGAGAGGGGGAGGGGGCTATGGACATTGGGGTATGTGCTATCGTGAGTGCTGTGAAGTTTGTAAACCTGGCTATTCACAGACCTGTACCTCTGGGGATAAAAATACATTATATGTTTATTAAAAAAAAAAATTTTGGAAGGGGAGGCGAACCATAAGAGACTATGGGCTCTGGAAAACAACCTGAGGGTTTTGAAGGGTCAGGGGTGGGAGGTTGGGGGAACAGGTGGTGGGTAATGGGGAGGGCACGTTTTGCATGGAGCACTGGGTGTTGTGCAAAAACAATGAATACTGTTATGCTGAAAAAATAAATAAAATGGGAAAAAAAATAAAAAAATAAAATAAATAAAAATAAAAAAAATAATACTCCAATATTTTTTTCATCTGATATTTGCTCTGCCTCAGAGCAAAAATCAAAGTACTTACTAAGACATACATCCTTACATCCTTGCCCCCTCCCCATACCCACTTGGTAATAACATCATTTCCTTTTTATCTTTCCTTTATTTCATTCACAGGAATCTTCTGTCTTCAAACCTTCTAGTCATACTCTCAATTCAGAGCCTTTTCTTATTCCTTCTGCCTGGAATGTTTATTTCCAGAGGTCTGCATGGTTTGACTTACCAATTCCTCTGTAAACTTTTTGCAGCCATCCAATTAAAAATTTCTGTAGGGACTCCTCCAACACTTCCTATCCCCATCCTACTGTCAGTTTTCTCCTTACCATTTATCATTGTATTTTTTTCACTTAATTTTTTATGTATGCTTTCCAGCCAAAATATAAGCTTCATGAAGGAAGATAGATTTGTTGCTTTTCTCTTCTGGATTCTGGGTGCCTACAACAGTTTCTGGCACATAGTAGGTGTTCGATGAATAATTATTCTCTCCAGGAATAGATTGGAAAAAGTGAAAGGAGAGACTTTTAGTTCTTTTTTTACAACATTTTAAAAAACATGATCATGGGTAAATTTTACTTTCCTTTCCATATAGACCTCAAAAATAGTATAATGCAAAACTTCTTTGTGATAAAATTGGAAGTTCTAACAACATTTTTCTCACTGGTTGATAATTTCAAAATTTAGGGTTTAAATAATTGTTATACTTGTCAGGTCATATTCTCATTGATCCTAAGATAGGAAGCATTGCTAATTGCTTCCATAGCTAAAACCAGTGCTTATTGTTATACCTTAAGACAACTTGGCAATTGTGATGATTTATTTATATCAGGCTAAGGAAGTTTCAGGCTGGCTTTTACATCAGGCCACTCCATAAGTGGAGATTCCATTTAAGGAGCAAAGCAGTTAAAGACTATATAGGAAGGAGCTCCAAAAAGAGCCATAGGATGGAAGAGCCAGGGGTACAATACTCAGAATTGTAGTGAAGTAAGATAAATATTAGATGGAGGAGAAAGATGACTATGGATAACAGGGTTTTGCTTAAATTGGGATTTCAGTGAAGGGCTTCTAGATGTTACAGGGGTCTTAAAAAGCTATTTGGATCCTCAACTACAACTAGGACATGGTAGAAGCTGGCAACTTACAAAAATCAAAATGTAAAGCAGTGACCAAGTCAGAAACCTAAATCTGAGTGACACTCCTAAGAGTGGGGAGAGAGAAGACTCGGGCTACGAAAAATGTATTAAGGCTATTGTCAGCAAAGGGGGATAAGCTTTCACTTAGGCAGAAACCTAGTAGTCGGCACCGGGATAAACATCCATACTTCATGACCAGAAATCCAATGTAGTAATGCACCAATCTCTTATGGGGCATAAGATTCTGAGGCAGGAACTGCCTTGTTTCATTTGTCCCACCTCATGTCTACATTGTCCTGTGCCTTTGCGGGTGGAGAAGACATGGGGTCAAAGCGAGCTAGTAGTGGTTGATCTTTTTTTTTTCTTAAGATTTTTTTCATTGTCACAAATTATTTTCATTCATTCATTCATTCATTCATTCATTCGACCAATAGTTATTTGATCATTGTGTCAGACACTGACAATAGAACAACAAATAAGATAGATTCAGTCCTTGACCTCATGGAATTTTGCTTTAGTTATAACTTTTTCTTTAATGTATTGTCCTATATGGGAGAAACTTTTAAATATTCCTTTCAGTTTTATGTCTTGCTTTATCTTGTAACATTTTTACATTTCAGTCTGAAATGCAATGGCCTTTAGAGAAATATCACAGTGGACTAAAGAACTGCCAAATGGTCAGTGGGCTCTTTTCTTTGGTTTATAATAGTCTGGGCTGATTCCCAACCCCAAGTCGTCATAGATGCTCATATTTGGAAGGGATGCTAGAAATTTTCTAGACCAATCTCCTCCTTTTTTTTTTTTTTTTAAGATTTTATTTATTTATTTGACACAGAGAGAGAGATCACAAGTAGGCAGAGCAGCAGATAGAGAGGAAGGGAGCAGGCTCCCTGCTGAGCAGAGACCCAGATGCGGGCTCAATCCCAAGACCCTGAGATCATGACCCGAGCTGAAGGCAGAGGCTTAACCCACTGAGTGACCCAGGAACCTGACCAATATCCTTTTTATATAAATCTGCAGCCCAGGGAAGACATAATGAATGCCAAAATATGTGTAAAAAATATCAGCTCATCCAGTACTAGATTGGAAATCGCCTGATACCACAGATGAGTGAATTTTCTTCCATGATTCTATCCACTAAGTATCAAATGAAAGCCAAAGTTTAGCGTAGATTTTATGTTTGCCAATCAGTACATACCTTGCCATTCCCTTCCTATTAGAAGATTCATGTTGTTTCTCTGGGGGAATAAATGGCTTTCATTTATCTGTCTGTATTTCTTTTCTTTGTAACACATAAAAGGGATTGCTGAAAAAAAATGAAACCTCTGAAAACCATTAAAAATAATGAAAAAAGTTATACTCTAAATTTCAACTTGCTAAATCAAAATTGGTAAGTTAGTCTTTGAATATTTTCTAAAATGTTAACACTGTAAAAAAGAGTGTTTGTTTTTTTTTTATTCGAAAGGCTTTGGATTAAAAAAAATGGAGTAAAAATATCAACTGTGTTCACAGGTGCATCCCCTATCATCTTTTCCTCTTTGTCTTTACTAGTTAGAAACCTTTATATACACAAGTAAGTTTTGAGAAAAACTGGTATTGGGAAAGGGGAAGGGAGAAGCAGCATCTCTTCGCTTAACTGGTCATTGGTACAGTCCTCTGTTTGTTGTTGGCTTTCCTACTGATGACTAGCAACTTGCCATGGGGTAGTTCTACACAGCAGCTGAACTGGCTCTTATTAGGGCACAGGAGGGTTATTCTGATGCCACACTCCCCTGAGGTGACCATCAGTGTCTCTCATTCTCTCCTGCCTTTATCTCCTTTTCCTTCACATTTCTGCCCAGGAGAAATCAGTTCAACTGGAAGCTCAAGGGCAGTCTGGAAGGTAAAAGAGGAAAATTATATTATAAAATTATAACACACGCATATTAATACCCTGCATGTCTTTTGAGATTTATTTTTTACACAACACCTTAATTGGTTGTTCCTCAGAATATCCCACTGTCAACCATTCTATGGAGGGAGATCCTTGGTATGACAAAACCCTGCCTCTAACTACCTGAGCAGAGCTGTCTTCGAGACTTATTTGGGCCCCACCACAACCTAGTTTCAGCATCGAAGCCTACAGCCTCCAAATCAGCAGAGGCTACTGTGGATTCCATCAGAGGGAAGTATCCTCGTTGGCAGTCAATTGTCTAAGTATTTATGTTTAGAACTCTTGAGGCTCCCAGGAAAATTTCTCAGCAAACATCTTTTAGGACTTTTCAATGATGTGCTGACCATGGGCATAGATGAATTCCATTATCACCTAAATGTTTGGGTTTCAAATTGATTATGCCTAGAACATCAAAACTGACTTCTCCCCATTCTTTCCTTTTTATTTTTCCTCAACTACCAACCAAATGCAAACTCAGCTAGCCACCTGTAGATACGCTATCATATGCAGACACTCTTTTAGGCGTTGCGGTTATAGAGGTAACACAAGAGTACATGGAGCATACCTATCATACTAATACGATGTAGTTAGTGTATTAAGGAATCTCAAATCTTCCTGTAGGCAATTGTTAGGAGCATCAAGGGGTGAAAGGCAAAGAGACAACTGCCTCTTTTTGCAACTTGTGTTTGTTTATTATCACCTTTTTTGCAAATGCTATGTTGTGGCTGGAACCTTCTATATGGCAACCATCCAAATTCTGCCTCTCATATAAGGCCCTGGTATGAGATTTTCACATCATATTCTGAGGTTTTTGACCATCGTACCCCATAACGTGGGAGATAATTCTAATGTTACTTCTTTCGTTGCCTCAGCTCACATTGCCAGTGGTACACGTCATGGCCTCTCCTGGCTGCTGTCTTGAAAAACAGTTTCATGGGAAACACCCACATACCTGCCTCAACTATCAGTAAGATTGCAGATGGGCCCAATGCTATCTCTTTTCTCCTCTTGTGAAGTCTTTGTCATCCTTAGGTAGGCCCATTGACATAACAGCCTGAGTAGATATACAATGGGGAATGGAATATTGATGCTTCTTTCTTGTAGACACCCCCAATTTCAACTCTTTATCATACTTGGGTTTGGGGAAGGGATCAATAAGAGCACCCTCTTTCTCTGTTCCCCAATCATCTGTGTAGGTTCTTTATGGGATGGTTATGTGTTATGGTACTGAGGATAGAGCCAGTTTTGTTTCCTCTAAATAAACCTTGAAGAGAATTTGCTGCCTCTAGTTGTAGATTTCTTTACAGTTATAGTCCTTTACCAAGGAAAAAATACATAGGAATATTTGATATCTCCTATTTTCAACTGCAAACAAGTTGCCAACTCTAGCATGGCAATAAATGCCAATCAACATTCTTTATCAACCCAGTAATAAACAGGCAAATACCAGATAATAATACATATATGAAAATAAAATAAGGTTATATGTCAGGGCATTTAGCCTGAGAGATTATAAAAGCTTTCATCAGGAAGACATTTAACTGAGACCTCAAAGACCAGAGAGGTCAATGTTATAGTGATCTGAGGGGAGGAAGGCACAGATAATTATAAGCAGAAGAAATAACTGGTGAGAAAGCAAAACTTCCAATATTGAGAATGAACCTAGAATATATGAAGAAGGAAAATAATAAATCAGTGTGAATGTAGCAAAGTTTCAAGTTGGATGATATGAAATTGGTTGAAAATGTAGACAAAGAGAGGTAAAGGTGGCTTACAAGAGGGGTGTAGAGTTTACTTCATTGAATTGTGATATATTTTAAAGTAGAAGTAAAAAAAAATTATGATGGATTACATGTGGGTACAGACAACAAGGGAAAAAGGAAAATTAAAAAAAAAAATGAGTCCTTGGTTATTGACTTCCACAGCTATAAGGATGATGGTACCACTTACCAAAATGACTAGAGGAGGAATAGATTGTTTTTGCTGTTTGTATCAGTTTGCTAGGGCTGCCATAACAAAGTATCACAGACTGAGGGGCTTAAACAAAAGAAATGTATGTCTCACAGTACTGGAGGATGGAGGTCTGGGACCAAGGTGTTAGCAAAATTTGTTTCTTCTGAGGCTTCTCTCCTTGGTGCACAGACGGTCATCTCCCTGTGTCTTCAGTTTTCCAACTGTACCTGTCTGTGACCAAGTTTCTTCTTTTCTTATAAAAACATCAGTCATATGGGACCAGGGTCCACCCTAATGATGATTTAAACTATCTCTTTAAAGACCATATCTCCAAATGTAATTACATTTTGAAGTACTGGGGGTTAGGACTTCAACATACAAATTTTTAGGGGACATAATTCAGTCCTTAACATAGTTTTTATTAATATGTATGTATGTAGTAGGAGGAAATGAAAGAAATAAAGAACTCTGTTTTAAAAATGACTTTAGGATGTTTAAAAAAAGATAAGGCAGTCAATGTAAATGGTAACTGTAAGTAGCATTGGCTTTTCTCTCTTTCCCCAAGTGCTACCTCACAATACAACTTCTTCTTCATGGAAAATTCTTCATTATGTGGTTTGTGCCCACAGTTAAATCTCATCTCCATGTCAATGCCTTCTTACGTTTTTGGTTCATCGTTTTTCTCTTCTGAGACCTGTGACACTTGTCTCAATAATGCCTCTCTCCACTTTAATGACTTCCATCATTTGGGGTGTGACTTCAACACTGATGGAGAGAAGTCTACCAATATAGTAGTCTCCATACTCCTAAACATCTTAGACTATTACACCCTTAAACTCTACTTCACTTTACCCCTCTCTCTATTTACCACAGCTCTCATCCACTCAGAGGAGAGTCACTGACACATACAATGTACCATCTTCCTGGGAAGTGCTGCAGATCCACAAAGATGAGTAATACCTACTCTCTGCTCTCAAAGAGTTTGGGTCTTGAGAAGGAAGAAAAGAAGTAAAAAAAAAATTGTATTACACAATAAATTTGTTCTTTTTTATTTATTCACTTACTCAACAAAGATTAAACAATAATAGCTTGGTACTTTTTAAATTTTTTTTTTTATTTATTTGAGAGAGAGTGTGAAAGATAAGAGAATGCACACAGTGAGAGAAGCAACCTACCCACTGAGCAGGGAGCCCAATGGGAGGCTCAATCCCAGGGCCCTTGGATCATGACCCAAGTGGAAGGCAGACACTTAACCAATTGAGCCACCCAGGTGCCCCAACAGCTAATACTCCTGAGTGTTATCATTGCTTTACATGCTTAACAAATATTAACTCATTTTAAGCCTCACAAACAGGAGCTAGGACCTCTCATAATCCCTCTGTTACAACTGAAAAAATGTGAGTATTAAGAAGTCTGAGTTGTCCAAAGTTACACAGCATGTAAGTATCAAAGCTGGGAATTGATCCTAAGTAGTCTGGCTTCAGAGTCCATTCAATCACTATGTCATGATGCCTTTTCTGTAAATACCATTAAGTAATGACTCTAAATTAACATCGTTGAAATGATTACTGATAGGGCGCCTGGGTGGCTCAGTGGGTTGAGCCTCTGCATTCGGCTCAGGTCATGATCTCAGGGTCCTGGGATCCAGCCCCGCATCGGGCTCTCTGCTCAGCATGAAGCCTGCTTCCTCCTCTCTCTCTGCTGGCCTCTCTGCCTGCTTGTGATCTCTCTCTCTCTGTCAAATAAATAAATAAATTTAAAAAAAAAAGAAATGATTACTGATGTTGCATAGCATAAAGAAACAGCAACCGTGCTACCTAGTCATGCCAGCGTAGGGACCAGAGCAACTCCCTCATTAGCCTGAAAATTTGGCAGTCATTCATATCCTGCCAATAACACTACAGAGAGACAAAAAAGAGTTCAGGCATCACAAGGGTAAGATTTTGCTTAAGGTGTCAGAATAACATGCAATAAACTTGACTAGAGCTTTAGTGAATCTACCACCTTCTCAAGAGGAGCCCTCTTTTATTATCATGGCCATGCGAGGACTTGCCCCAGAAGTGTTAATGCACCTGAGTCTGGTGATAAAGGGGACAGGATTACTAGGAAGAAAAAGCCAGGAGAGAAATGGAGTCTGCCATTTCTGATAACATAACAGGTGCAACTTCAACACAGTTCCCTCTTTTGCCTCCCAATTAAAATGGATCCCATTTCTCTGCAAGGAAAACCCCTGCTCTGTCTCTATACTGCTGCTTCCAGCAGCACTACTTGAAGTTAAAACTAAATTTGGAAACTCCTAAGAGGGGCGGGGGAATTGGACACAGGCCAAGGACAGTCAGAAAGTGAATGAAAATCCTTTTGTAAATTTTGTTGATGATGGAAAATCTGGCACAGGAAATATGTCTGGCAGCAAACCTATCTTTTGTAACAAGGAATCAAATGTGCATGACAACATTCTTTTCTTTATAATGGATTATTTATGTCTTTACTATTAATGCTTTCAGGAAATACATTTATTGAGAGATAATCAACTTTGTATCTCTGAAGTAGGCACTATGGGAATAGGAATGGATTTAGATCTGAGGTATGCATTTGGGGTAGAATAGCTGTGGAGGAGAAGGCATGTGACTCAACACCTTGAAAGAGGAAGAATATTTAGCTAAGTGACAATGTAATACTTTAAAGAGGAAACAACACAACTAAGGGACTGAGAAAAGAATAAGTCAATACTAAGTACATGGAAGAGTCTGGTCTGGTTCCTAGAGAAAGTTCAGAGGAAGCTTGAGGAGTGTTGGGATACTGTGATGTTTGTAGCATACAGTGGATGGTTAAGAACACTGTTTGTGGGGCGCCTGGGTGGGTTAGTGTGTTAAAGCCTCTGCCTTCAGCTCAGGTCATGATCCCAGGGTCCGGGGATCGGGCCCGCATGGGGCTCTCTGCTCAGGAGCGAGCCTGCTTACTCCTCTCTCTTTGCCTACCTCTCTGCCTACTTGTGATCTTTATCTGTCAAATGAGTAAATAAAATCTTAAAAAAAAAAAAAAAGAACACTCTTTGTGAATCACATAACCTTGGATTTGGCTCAGCTTTGCAACAAAAAAGCAAGACTCAAGCCAAGTTAGGTTGCCTCTCACAATCTGTTCTGCAATTTTTAAAATTTTTTTTACCTTTTTTATAAAAAAGATTTTATTTATGTATTTATTTATTTATTTGAAAGAGAGAGGGCAAACACATGTGACTGGGGGAGGGATAGAGGGAGGGGAGAGAGAGAATCTTAAGTGAGCTCCACTTGAACCTGGGGCTCCACCTCACAAGCCTGAGATCATGACATGAGCCAAAATCAAGAGTCAGAAGCCTAACCAACTGAGCCACTCAGGGGACCCTGCAGTTTCCACCCCCCACCTCCTTTTTTTTTACTTCAAACAATTAAATGAGGTAATGTAACTCATTTAGCACAATATCTAGCAAAATGTTAGCTTTTATTTTCATTCTCATTATTATTATTATTTTAAAATTAGTAAGAGCATTTAAAATTAGCAAAAGCATTAATAAGGATTTGAGTAATGTATGAGGTTGGATTTGATACTATAGACAGTGCTAGATTTTTGAGTATAATAAAGTGATACATTCTGAATAAAGTGATAAGATTTAATCTGATAGCACATTAAAGCTAAATTAGAAAAGAATAATAAGAATATATGACTTTGACCTCTTACCAGGGATAGACGTCTTCATAAAGATAGACTCCCTAATTAAAGATCGAAAAAACACCTCTTTTTTTTTTTTTTTTTTTAGAAATACCTTATATAAAAGTATTATGGATGTGAGGTTCAACATGATGACTATAGTTAACACTGCTACATGACAGGAAAGTTGTTAAGAGTTTAGATTCTAAGAGTTCTCATCACCAGGAGATCATTTTTTCCCTTTATTATTTACTTCTTTCTTTTCTTTTTATTGTATTGAAATGAGAAAATATATGTAGTTTGAACTTATTGTAACCATGTCATAATGCATGTAAATCAAATCATGATGCTGTATGCCTTAAGCTCATAAGTGATGTGATATATGTCAATTATTTCTCAATAAAACTGGAAAAAAATTCTACTTTTTCAATAATTTAGACACTTCAATTCTCCCCTTTTCCTTTTCTGACTGTTTGGGGCCATGTTGTTCATTACACCATGTTCAGAGGCACAATGAAGGGGATTGGGAAGAAGGTAGAACACAAATTAGATTTTTTGACTGGAGACGTGTAACACGACTGACCAACTCAGGACTTCTTTGTAGTTCTCATTGTATCTTAATACTCCCTTTTTCCCTAAAAGTATTTTATGGATTCCTCCCCCATGCTTTGGAGGAAGGGTCAAGGAAGGAAATAACCACACAATGGATAATTGTGCAATTTCAGAGCACAACTCTCTGGTACATATTAAATATTTTGTATTTAATTAGTAGTTTAATAGATCAAATTGCATATTACTCTAATTACACAAAGCTGTATTGAAAATAAATGATGCATGTATCTCATTCTTTTTATAAGACACTGCTAATTACTAAATGATGGTTTAATTATTTGCAAATGGGTTAACCACATACATGGCATATTTTAGTATACCAGTTTTATATCAATCCCAAGCAGTAAACAATCCAGCAATCTTAAAATGCATATGTTTAATACAGAACCATAATCTACACTAGTTGGAAAATTTGATTGATTACACTCACTTTTAGTTTAAAAAAAAATACTACCAGAGTAACTAAATTTTGCTTTAACCAATTCAAATTTTCTTTGAATTTTTTTCTTGTCTTACATGTTGATTCCTTATTTGCAAAATGTGAAAAACAATCATATCATGAAATTATTTGAGAGTAGGAACTTAATATGTGTTTTCTGATAGTTGTGAAAAAAAAAATCAAGCCTCTAGCCTAATTTAAATGAATCTATTTGTCTTTGCATTGCTATACTGATATATCAATCTAGCAGGATAGCAGATTAATTTTTTCTTAGTAGTCCATTTATTTCTGCAAGATTTATATTCATATCCATGCTGTTGGAGTCAGAGTCATTGTCAGGCTTATTGAAGACTTCCTTCAGGATTCCTTGCAATCTTATTGGTTTCACATTTTGAGTACACATTCCAGTTCTATCATTCAAAAATTTTATTGCATTTTAGTTTGCACAGATGGAACAAAAAAAAGAAAAAAGTAACTAAGACAGTGGTTGAAAAATAAAACATTTCTGTTTCTTCAAAGGATTTTAAAAGATTAGAGGAATACAAAGACCAGTAATGATTTTTCTTACCTTTCTCCACTCGGCAGCGTGACATTGGGCATTTACACTCCCAGATGGGATCAGTATAGAATGCGAGCATCTCTTTGAAACCAGATATTTCTGTGGCCTGTCAGATTCTAGGGAGGGTGAAAAAAAAAAGAGCTGGCTGGGTGAAATGAACATAGTGAAGAATTATGGGAAATGTAGTAAGAAACAGTAACTCAATAGCAGTGATAAAAGTAAAGGGGAGAAAACTAATAATGTTTGAAATGTGGAGATCCTGATATTTGAGCTGACTTTGCTGTACCATTGAAATGCTCACCCAGGAGAGTCTAATACAGGAAACTCAGTAGAAGATTATAAAATTATCACATGGAAGCCACTGTTATTATGCCTCTAGACACAGCACCTGGGAATTGGAGTTGAATAGGCTTGTGCATCAGTATGGAATATTTAAACAGCCTGGTATGAAATGAAGACTTCTGAAAGTACTGTTTCATCTCTGTCAGTCTTGCAAAGAGCATTCAGGGACAGTAAAATTCTGATGGAAACTCTGTTTCGAACTCAAAATGTGTTATGTTTGGTTCATATGTATATTTAAAGCTAACATGTTAAAACTGTGATATGTCATGTAAATATCTGATTCCTCTCTTTTCTTAGAAATTAGTATCATCTTAAAATGCACAACCAGATTTCCTTGTTGCCATACTAGATTGAAAGAGAAGCAGAGATCTGAGCCAGGGAATACATTTCCCACAGTACACATTGTTCTCTCTTGTCTCCCTGATACTATGGCCAACTATTGACTGCGGTTTTTTATCAACCTTATAGCTTATCTTATAGCTTATTTTTAATACTAGAATTTTTTTTTTCTTTTCTTCCTGTTATATGTTGTCACTTTCTTAGGAATCTACTAGGAATTTCACTTTGTGACACAGGTTTTTTTGGCTCCCCATTGCCCACAATCCATGATTAAGCGACTCAGCCTGACATACATTTAATGTTCTTGAATTGTGTCACACACATTCATACCTGTCATGGTGTTACATGCTAAAACAGTGATGATGCCACTACTGGGGGGCATGTAAGAGTGCAAAGGGTACACTCCCTGCTCTTCAGGATCCCAGAATATATGAAGACAGAGATTTCATGGAATTTTGTGATAAGGGCTCTAACAGAGCATGTTCACCAAATATTATCCTAGAAATACAGGGGACAGCAATATCAGTTCAGCCTCAGCTGCGACTTCTGGGAAGCTCTTGACAGAGAATATAATGCCTTCTTTGTAGATAAGCCTTTAATGCTTGTGAAAATAATAATAATACTCACCATTCTTTGATACTCCCTTCAAAAAAAAAATATTCTTTTTCCTTGTTATGGAAGAACTGGACATTCTTGGGTCTCCCTATCCCCTCTCCATCCTCATCTTCAGGATAAAATGTCTGGAAGTTCAGCACTCATTCCACCTTCCCTCTGCTTCCCAAGAATCCTCAGAGCTCAAAGAGGCTCTATGGTTCTCCACTAATTTTAGTGTATTTAGTGAGTAAAATATTCTTGTGTTGGGCAATCTGGAACAATTTATAATTTACATGAGTATATGTTTTCTGAGTTCTGAGCAAATATCTTGAATAATTTGTTGTATGTGTGTGCTTAGAGGATATAGAAATAAACAATGAAGGGACATTCTCTGAACTCTTAGGATAATTTTAGATTTAAGAACACAGACATAGTAAAATCATTTCCTAACATGCAGAGAAATCATTAATAAGTTCTTCTACTGTAGAAACAAACAGTATGCTTTCTCTTATATTTTTATTTTTCTGAGCCAACTCAAGAATGATTATTTATCTTTAGTATAAAGTACAGGACAGAATTAATGCTTCTTGGTTTATTTTGGTTTTAAGTGATCTATTTATAAATCCCAAAAAACTAGTATTTGTAAAAACAATTGACAGAAGATGAATTGCCAACATTAGAATCAAAGTATAATGCATTGCCTGAGAAATAGACTGTTTCTTTTTAAGTTGAAGCAAACAGTTTGTCAAAGTGTAGAGTTATTTATTACATTTGACCAAATATCAAATTGCTTTTTAAAAATATTTATTTATTTTTAGAGATAGAGAGAAAGAGAAGTTGGTTGGAGGGAGGTGTAAGAAGAGGAAGAGAGAAAACCGGAAGCAAATTCCCAGGAAAGCACAGATTCCCAGTGAGGGGCTTGATCCCATGACCCTGAGATCATGATCTGAGCTGAAATCAAGAGTCAGATGCTTAACCAACGGAGCCACCAAGATGCCCCCCAAATATTGAATTATTAAATTCATTATCTGAAAAAGAATAGTATAATCTTTATATTTATTCTTAAGTAATCAAAAGGATTAGATAAATATATTTTTCAAGTCTCCAAAGACATATGTGAAGTCATGTATATGTGTATGTGTGTGAATACATATATATATGAGTATATATATATATATATATATATATATACACATATATAAAATTTTGTGGATTTTATAAAAGATTTATTTATTTATTTGAGAGAGAGAGAGAGAATGTATACTCAAGCAGGGAGAGGGGCAGAGGAAGAGAGAGAGAATTTACTCCACACCATGCAGAGAGCCAACGTGGAGCTTGATCTCGCCATCCTGAAACTAAGAGTGGGATGCTCAGCCAGTTGAGCCACATAGGCATCCCTGGGTTTTTTTTGGATGTTAGGAAAGAAAACCCTCAAATAACCTGTATGAATGTCTCCTTAAAAGCAAACCACAAAATAAATAATAGTTTCCCAAAATATCCTTAAATTTAGATATCTTAATACTTTTTATTCTCCCTTTACACATTAGGAAAAGATATCAAGTTATATTTTGATATAAATTCAAAAATTCTGGATACTTAATCTTTAAACTACTTATTTGAACATCCAGACATTTTAAGCTATGCATTTATGTCTCATTTTCCCCATAATTTAACTTAATTCAATGGCACTAATTAATGAAAATTGATGTACTCTTTGTGAGGCACAAGTAGAACTAATGTACTTGGTCCTGAATCATCATTTGAAAGCTATCAATCAATATACTGGAAGAAGCAGCCTTGGCTCTACTATTTTAAAGTGGGACCAAAACTTAATGCAGGAAGATTGAGTGCACTTTCCACTCAATGTTGGGCTGCTTTTTAAAATACAGTTCACAATTGGCACCAGAATTCAGAGAAAAACAGGAAATTCCATTTAGATTGCTGCCTACATTCTTCTGCTGTTCCAATTGAGTTTCTTTTGTATTGTTTTGTACTATTATCATGGTTACACTCAATCTCACTCTGTGGTAGAATGTACAACTTTTAAGTGTCTCTTGTTAGAATATGAAACAACCTTGGTTGTGAGACATTATTAGTTACTTGAATGAGCAGAGTTGTGGCTGAGGTTACAAGCAGGAATCTATTGTACAAAATAGTTATGGACTATGAGAAACTGACTGGGTTTAAGAGACTAATTCCAAAAAACTTAGATGGGCTTCTCTGGGCTTATAACACAGTGTCTGGAGTGTCATACAAAACTCCTGTGGTTCCAGGGTATTCAAAGACATGAGCAGGGTACAGAAGGGGACAATTTAATAGAGCAATGATTATCATCTTGTTATCTGACTATCCAAACCTAAACTCCAGCTGATAGGCTAGGAAAAGGAAGTGAATGGCAAGACATAAATAGGGTACAGGAGAAACAGGTAAAGGAGGGAGTTTCAAGACATGTCTTTGATTAGAAACAGTTTACTCATTTGACACATATTGATAGATGATTGCTAGGTACCAAGTATCTGTGAGAATCCCAGTGAGAACTGGGATTGGAAGTGAATAAAGTGCAGCCCGTTTTCAAGGATCTCATCATTCAATGAATTATTTAGACAGTTGCACAGATTGTTGTGCACAACGAAGTAAGTCACCAGTTAATGAAGGTACCAGAGATTATGGACATTTTGATGAGAGGCAGCTCATTCATTCTGAGGGGTTGTGGAGTAGGGAAATGAAATGTTTTCCGGATTAGGAATCTGAATGAGCAACCACTGAATGGAGTATATTTGGGGTGGCACAAGTGAAAAACAGCACAAAGTGAAAATGTTTATCCAGAATTGAGACTGGTGAAACAAGCAGATGTCAAGTCAGGAGGATTATTTTTCCATTTCTGATGTTTCTATTTATACCTTGTACATGATAGGAAGTCACTGAAAAGATTTAATCAGGGGAATTTTATAGGTAAAATTTTCATTTCGCTTTGATTATGCCTGCAGCTGTGTGGATGATAGATAGGAGGGGTTAAACAAGAGTCAGTTTGGAGGTTATTATATTGGTTCTCTTGAGAGATGATGAGACCTGACCCATGAGAATGGATTTAGTTGAGTTGGAAATAGAGGAGGTAACAGATTTAAAATTTACTTAAGAAATAAAGGAGGAAGAAACAATTTGACATGCAGAAATAATGCTGTGTGCTCAGCATATCCTATTGCTTTCTTTTCCCAGGCTTGTGGATAGACTACATTTTCCAACCTCGTTGCAGTTAAGGAGGCCTTATGACTTCACACTGACCAGTGGAATATAGTTAGAATTATTATTTGTTATCTCTGGTTTTGGGTCATAAAAATCTCTGCAATCTTGCCATTATTCCTCTCACTCCTTTGGTTGCATAGAGTTCTAAGGAGTACTCCAAGAGCCCAGGGGAGGGCATAACACTTGACAGAAGGAGTCTGTATCCCTAAGTGACTCTAGGGAAAAAACCCCTCATTACTGACCCATGTTGCACTTTATTGTGTCTACTCAGGCCTTTGTTTGTTATAACAATGACTTGCCTTAGATAAGAAAAAAATGAACCAGAATGAACATATTTAAATGGGAATGTACCATTTCAGTTTTGACAGGATGAATTTGAGGTACTTATGAAGTGATTACGAAGAAGGTGAAACCCTAAGTAGATAACATTATTCAGGAGAATGGTTGACTAAAGAAAATAGTAAATAAAGAAAGAAATTCTGGGAGCACCAAAAGTTAGGAGTCACAACATAAGAAAAACAAGGAACTGAAGCTGGAGAGAGAGTCAAGTTAAAATCAGGAGGGACATTACTTACAATTTTAAGGTGGTAAAAATTTACTTTTGAGATGATGGAAAGTCTCCAATTGATTTAATCAAGGGAGTGCTATGGTAAGATTCTCATTTCAGTTAGATGATTCCTGTAGCTCAGGAGATGACATGTGTGGGCCTAAAGTGTTAGAGAGGAGGTGAGAGGCTACTACAGTAGCCTCATGGCTAATGTGAAGCTGTCTTAGAAACAAGTGGAGTTTTGAGGGAAGAAAATACATCTAATGCCGAGAATGATCAAAAATGTCAAATACAAGAGAATGTTTCATTTTTATAACATTGTGTTTGGCAATATGGCAGTCAACAGGGCCATTAGCCATCTTGTGGTGAGAGTGAAGCATGACCAGAAGTGGGGAGAGACTGCCAAGGTAGACAGGCTTTGATGGAAGGCAATGGAAGACACTGGATTGTAGCCAGAGCTATGTAGTTAGGGTTGAGTGATTTTTACTGTTGATTTTTGTTAAGAAGGAAAAGATGCAAACATGTTTATATACTAAAGGGAAAAAGTCAGAAGAAAAACAGAGAGAGCTTGAAGATTACACAAGTAGAAAAGAAAAGTGAGATAGTGAAGTCCCAGGGTATGAGTGGCACCAAAGTCCAAATTGGTGGTGGAATGAACTTGAACAGAACATGAGAAGAACATCATCAGAAACTAGAGGAAAGGAAATGAGAGCTCCCGCATTAATGTCTATAGGTGTGGATGGCTGAAAGATGGGACGGTTCATACTCTACTTCCTCTACCTTCTCTAGAAGAGATAAGCAAGCACATTGAACAAGGTGATAGGAAATACATTAGATGATCACTGAGAGCACCGAAACATTAAAACCAAAGACAAATAAAAATATCTATGCATGGTAGTAGAAGTTATTTATTTTTATCAAAAATTTTTGAGGCCAAGGATAATGATTGCTATCAAGTTGCAAGTTTTCATTATCATGAGTAATTCAAATATTAGATTTCAGTTTCTGAAACCAATTCTTTTGCTGTGATTTTGGGCTTTAAAATACAGTGATATTTTATGAACACTGTCATTGTTGAGCTACCTTTTCTATTGGCCATGAATATAAACATATTTACCATATAATTAAAAAATGATGGGACACCTAGGTGGCTCAGTCAGTTAAGTGTCTGCCTTTGGCTCAGGTCCTGATCCCAGGGTCCTGGGATCGATTCCCACATCAGGCTCCCTGCTTCTCCCTCTCCTGCTCCCGTGCTTGTGCTCTCTCTTTACCTCTCTGTCAAAAAAATAAACAAAATCTTTAAAATAAAAATAAAGTAACATTAACTGTCTAGTTACATGGGGCCCTTCACCCATCTTCATCTGGGCTTCCCAGATAAAGCCCATCTGGGAACACAGGTAGATAGGAGTTCATTCCATCAGTGATTCTACTCACTTATCATCCTAAAGCATGAGCATAAGACAAGAAAAAAAAAAATCCACCTGAAATGGAAATCAAAGAGTATCACCTCTTTTTTTCATGGGAACATTTTATGAAATGAACATTTCCTATGAAATAAGCCACATGTGGTATTGATGACAAAATCAATACCATTATGGAAATGTCAAACACCACTACTTCTGAGAGACTTTTCCTTAAACACTCCAGTTAAGTTGGAAGCTGCTTCTTGTCACTCTCTTTTCAAACCAAACATGCCTCTGACATAGCACTCTACACAGGAGAATTAGTTTCCTTTACCTGCTGCCCACAAAAATTTAGTCCCTTGAGAACTGTGACTATAGTTCATTCGGTTACATTTCTAGAACTTTGTAGACTGTTTAGTACATTGCAGGCAACCACTAACTCTTAACTGAATAATTGAATAAAAAAATAAGTGAATCACTGATTACAGTAAGTGGGTGAATACCCTTGTATTCAGAAAAGATAGAGATTTCTCTGGTTTAGTTCTAGACCTCACAGGTAAAGAAAGCTACTGTTTATTTCCTCAAAACAAAAATGAAACAAAAGAAAAACATAAACTTTTCCTTTATTCGTAGCAAGAATATGTAGAACATACATCTCATTTTTGCATACAATAGCTGTTGTGATATCCTTTCTTACTTGTTTAGAAATGCTACCGAAAAACTGGAGAAATAACAGACAATGTTATTACATTCAAAAGTAACACTTCATTACATAGTACGATTAGCAAAAGACTGCTTTCTGGCCTAGTATTCCATAGCTCAGGAAGAGAAAGTTCAATTAATAGTTAAAGTCCCAATACATTGCAGCAAAGATATAAATCACAGAATAAAAAGTGCTCTTCGATTGGCTTTTTGGGTTTGCTAAGCAAAGAAGCAACAAGGAAACTTTTCCGCATATTCTTAAGGATTATCAAATCTTTGCATTCATTTCTTTAGTTTTGATTTTGAATTCATTTCGGTTTTGTGAGAATAGCTGAGAAAGGCGATTGAATAGTCATTTTATAGCAAAAACATTATGCCTACAAATAAAATCATTTGTTTGATAAAATGCATTGCTTATAGTATTAATAAAGAAAATATTATTTCCACTAATTGTTACTACTTTACACACTTGAAATCTTATCAAAATGAGTTCATATTGAATAAATTCTTACAAGATCAAATATTCAGGGCTATGTTCAAATTTTAAAGTTATAAATTTTCCAAAAACAGTAGTTTTAGCCCAATGGAAAAAGGACTAATAATTTTAACACATTATTCAATGCACAGGGACTAATTTTGAATTGTTTTGGAATTATTTCTCCCTTCTCAAGTGAATTCATAGCATTAGTCCTTCTAAATTTAACGTGCCACAAAAAGATGATTTAAGTGCAAAGAGCATTAGACACATAGATATTACAGGAGCTGCAGTGCTCTGTGATCTGAAACAAGTCACCTAACCACTCTGAGCTTCATTTTCTTTTCCATCTTTGAAATTACAATATTATTAACTGTTTTATCAATTTTGGAGAGCTTTTGTGATGACCAAAGGATAGAGTTCAAATACTACTTACATGGAAAGTATTTTTAAATGCTAGATGATTACATTTTCCCATGTATTAGAAGTAATTTGGAACTACTGATGAATGGCTTGTGGGTTTGCCAGAATTTGTTTCCTTCCATTATGTTTTTGGGATTTTCTTCACAATTGAAAACATCAATCAATAAACATAATATATGAACACCTACTGCTTTTGCTCCAAATTTGTTTATTCTCTTTTCCTTAAGTACTAATGATATTATGAGAAAATTAAAGAAAGAAAAGAAGCAGTTACGTACTTTGAACGGAGGCAGTTAGTATTTACAACTGGCACTTCTCAGTCTTTTAAGAGGCTCTTCTGGAGCAAGATTAGAAGATGCCTGACTTCCTATTGGTTTTAAGAGTGGGAACTAAAATTTTTCTTTGAGATATCCTCTTTAACCTTGTGAAGGTGATTAATTAAATCTAAAACTTTATCACCTCATTACTCATTTACTTGAAGAAGACCTGAGTTAGTAAAATAATTCAACTATGGGTGTTTCAGATCAGTAAATTTGTCATTGTACATGATGATGTCGATAGCTCGCTTCACTGGTAGAAAGGGGACTCTCTGAAGAGATTACTCTCCTGCAGACTTACTTTGTTTTATTTTGCCTGTGCCTTATGATTACTTTTATTTTTGATTTATCAGTAAAGGTTGATACTGAGACAGACCTCTGATCCACATGAGGTGATTGAACAATCTGATCCTTTGTATTATCTAAGGGCCTCCTGGCAGGCTACTGTAAGGATTTTTGGCTTTTCTTGAATGAGATGTGGTCATCAGAAAGTTTTGAAAAACAGAGTAACACCATATGACTTGAATTTAAATGGGAGAATACATCATAGAGGAACAAATTCAGAAGCAGGGAAAGAATATTGGCAAAGCGGGGAAAGGTCTAGGACACAAACTCTCCATATCGTTTCTCCATGCATCAGGATTTGCTCTGGTGCAGAGTAACATATGAAATCTCCAAGCAATATATGCACCTTATTAGTTACTCAAAGGTTTCTGTTTGGTTATTGAAAGTATCTCTATTTTATTCTCAGGTTTGGGACATTTTTCTTAGAACGAGGTCCCATGAACCCATCAATTCTAAGTTTGTGCATCACATGCAGTCCCGGATAGATCAGGTGTACTCAGCCACAGCACTCCAGAAACAAGTATTCTCTGGCTAGCAAATGCAGAGAGTTTGTTTGCAGAAAGCTTGTTATGGGTATGTTGACAATCATATGTGATTGGCTCATCTTTTTTTCTTTCCCTCAGGTGTGTTCCCTTATAAGGATTGCAGGCCTGCTCCTTACCCATATTTTCCCCCAGGCCCTCACCAGATCTGGCTTTCATTTTCATGATGGGTTCATCTCCCATTTATCTTATCCTACTTCATTCCATCCAGCTAGGTCATTCCCGTCTCCTTTCTTGTCCTCAAAGATACCATACTTCTGTTCCAGGACTTTCACATTTGCTAATCTTTCCACCTGGTAGGTGTGCCCAGATATTTGTACAGCTATCTTTCTCTTTTTGGTTCAAATTTACTCACAAGTCTTTTTGCTCCAAACTTCCTATGCATATTAGAATCACCTTTCCCCTCCAACACTCCCTATACCCTTCTACTTTATTTCTCTCCATATCAACTATCATGATTTAATGTACAGATATTTGACTTATACATGGTTGTATTATATTTTCTCACCATTAGAATTAAGACCTGAGATTGATTGATGGACTGGTTAATTTATATATATTCATATAATATTCTTCATATATATTTATTTATATATCTGTGTGATCTTGAGCAGGTGGTTCAGTTTCTCTGTGCCTAGATCTCTTCATATATTTATATTATTTTTATTTATATTTATTTATTTATATATTTTTTAATATTTATTTTATTTTTGCTACTTCATCCACTGTTATACACCCAGTGTTCTGAGTGATGTCTGGGACTAAGCAGTCCCTCAGTTAATGTTTGCTAGATGAATGAATGAATGAAATAAAATAAACATCACTTCACATTATATTGTGAGCCACATCAGCCATAACTTTTATCTAATTCTCCTCTCACATCTATGAATGAGGGAATGTCAAATCCATTTCACAGAGTATTTATATTATACAACAATATATGCTCTGGTATTCATTCACTTGGACTTTTTTCTCTTAATGTTTCTTTCCTCTAGTTAAAAGACTATTTCTTTTTTTTTTAATCATGAAAATTGCATATTTTCTTTCTACCCACTTTCCCTCCTTTAGAGTCCATTCACGATGAAGCAAGACAAACCTTGCTATAATTTCTATAACCTAAGATATACCCAGGCTGTCTCTCGACCTAACTGGAACACCTTGCAATCACTAAAACCTGAATTAGGTATCTCATTAGCTTATCTATTCCTAGCTTTTGATAATATGACATAAAAACTTTATATGCCCAATGGAGACATTCATGAGAAATGTCAGTTTCTTCCTCTAATTTTGTTTCTCAAAGCTGTATTGATCCCAAGGGTCATGATTCATTAAGTTATGAGCCAATTATATAACCAAGACTACTATGAAGTACCTTACATCTACCAGGCATTTAATGATATTCTGGAATTCACAGCTGGAAAAAGTGTGGTTATCTGCACCACCTTATACAGATACTATATTCATTCAGTTTAATGATACTTACACCAAGTTTCAGACACTTACACCATTCAGTTTGTGTTACATTTGCAATATGTACAGAATTGCTATGAGAGCTCAAAGGAAGAAAACCTGTTTTGCTTCAGCTGATTATTTCTCTGTTTCGTTTTTAGAGTAAATTATAAATAGGTGGAGTCCTTCTTACAAGTTGATTCATTTATATTTTTCTAATTTCCATGTGGGCACAGAATGATGGATATATCCCTCATGGTTATTCTATGAGAACACGGTGTATGTAGCCTATCTAGCATGCCTTCTAACATGAAAAAGGGGGCCCATATTCAATTTTGTCATCTATAAAATAATGATAGCAGTGTGCAACTAGTAGCATTGTGAGCATTAAATAAAAGTATATGACAGGAATATGAAACATAATGTCTGGCTAAGAAGGGTGGCTTTAGAAACCCATGCAGCACTGTGAATAACCGTTCAGGCTTTGGAGTCAGATATTCCTAGTTCAAATTCATGCTCTACCGCGTACTATCTGTGTGATCTTGAGCAGGTGGTTCAATCTCTCTGTGCCTAGACTGCTTCATGTATAAAATTAGGATGAAAACCATACCCAGTTCACAAAAATGCTTGAAGAGTAAATATGATCATTATATGTAAATCACCAAGAAAAGTGTTTGACATAGTAGCAAAGATGTCCAACATTACCCTTTACTATTCTTCTTTTTCTTTGCTATACTTATTTTAAGGGGCATTGTGAAAATAATGATCAAAGACAATACTACCTAACAGTACAGTGTGAATAGGCTGTTACTATGTACAGATACTCTGTTTTTGTTCTGCTTTTGGCTTATAAACACCTTTACTGACTAATGCTTAATCTTCCCACCTCATCCATATGTGTTTGCCTTTTTATTTTCTTCTCACCTCCTGCCATATAATTTAACTTAACATTACATTCATTCTGTAATTTTTGTTTGTGTTTTCCTATCTGCTTATTGGGTTGTCTGTGAACAAATATCAATTAACACTTCCAAATATAAATGTAAGCATCAAAATTATTTAAAAAGGTAAAAAATGCCCCAAATAAAGAGCATAATACTGCCACATATTTTCATTAAAACAAGTATATTCCATTTGAAATTTTATTTATAGCATTAAATCATTATTGTTTAGTACTGCGTTCTATTTCCGCTTTTTGAAGGACTGTATAAGCATAGGCTTAATGTATGTCCAACATTACCTAATCCTGTCTCCTTCCTAATATAACTGATATAGCTTCATATGATGTCAGAAAAAAAAACAAGGGCATCCTAACAAATACGCCTTAGGTAAATACAAGGTGGCCTTTGACCAAGGACATCCTAACAAACACCCCTTAGATAAATAGAACATGGCCTTTGGGATGTTTAAATAATTTCACATTTTTATTGAGGTGAAGCATCAAATAATGATGGAAATAGTTTTTTTTAAATATTTTATTTATTTATTTGACAGAGAGAGAGGTCACAAGTAGGCAGAGAGGCAGGCAGGCAGAGAGAGAGGGAGAAACAGGCTCCCCACTGAGAGAGAGCCCCATGCGGGGCTTGATCCCAGGACCCTGAGATCATGACCTGAGCCGAAGTCAGAGGCTTAAACCACTGAGCCACCCAGGCGCCCCAATGGAAATAGTCTTAAGGGCAGCACTAAATGTTCAATCTGGCTAGAATACATTAATCTCAAACTTATTGAGAATTATCTCACAGGGAAAATCCTTGTCTTCCCAGAGTATATACTAAGTGCCTTCCATCCACTGTATTTTCTGGTTTGCCCTGGTTATCAAGAATCTCCAAAGCAAACATACAGTTTAGTCTCAGCAAGTGTGTTGATTTTGAAAAACTGTGTTCACATTTATTTATTACCTGTGATTTTAAAATTTTTTAAATTTAAATTCAATTAGCTAACATACGGTACATCATTAGTTTTTTTTTTTTTAATATTTTTATTTATTTGACAGACAGAGGTCACAAGTAGGCAGAGAGGCAGGCAGAGAGAGAAGGAGGGGAAGCAGGCTCCCCACTAAGCAGAGAGCCTGATGTGGGGCTCGATCCCAGGACCCTGGGATCATGACCTGAGCTGAAGGCAGAGGCTTTAACCCACTGAGCCACCCAGGTGCCCCCATCATTAGTTTTTGATGTAATGTTCAATGATTCATTAGATGTGTATAACACACAGTGCTCATCACATCACATGCCCTCCTTTGTGCCCATCACCCAGTTACCCCATTCCCCCACCCACCTAGCTTTCCATAGCCCCCAGTTTGTTTCCCAGAGTCAAGAGTCTCTCAGGGTTCATCTCCCTCTCTGATTTCTTCTCCTTCAGTTTTCCCTCCCTTCCCCTATTGTCCTCTGTACTATTCCTTATATTCCACATATGAGTAAAGCCATATGATAATTGTATTTCTCTGTTTGACTTATTTCACTTAGCATAATCCCCTCCAGTTCCACCCATGTCAATGTAAATGGTAGGCACTCGTCCTTTCTAATGGCTGAGTAATATTCCATTGTATATATGAACCACATCTCTATTATCAATTCATCTCTTGAAGAATATCTCAGCTCCTTCCACAGTTTGGCTATTGTGGATATTGCTGCTATGAACACTGGGGTGCATTAGCCCCTTCTTTTCACTATATCTGTATCTTTGGGATAAATACCCAGTAATGCAATTGCTGGGTAATAAGTTAAAGTTATACCTGTGATTTTTTTTTAAGTACAATGTATTTTTTTTAAGATTTTATTTATTTATTTGACAGAGTGAGATCACAAGTAAGCAGAGAGGCAGGCAGAGAGAGTGAGAGGGAACAGGATCCCCGCCGAGCAGAGAGCCCGATGTGGGACTCCATCCCAGGACCCTGAGATCATGACCTGAGCCGAAGGCAGTGGCTTAAACCACTGGGCCACCCAGGTGCCCCAAGTACAATGTATTTTTACATTAACCTTGTTGTTATACATTGCTATAAAGTAACTCAATTCTTTGGAGAGGGAAAGGATTAGTATATTCAGTACATTAACGGCATCCCCAAGATCTGGAAAATATAACAAGTAAAGATATTTAAGTCTCTTTTCCCACATCAATAAACTAATAGCTCCTGTTGATACCAATGAAAATTGCAGGTGAGATAATGGAACCACATTTGTATACTACAATAATACAAAATTTCTTCATACTCCCACATTAAGCTGTTGATTGTTAATTACATTTTGAAAGGAAAATCGACTGAGGTCTATAGAACAAATTACTCTGGCATGCATGCTCTCAGAAGGAAAAAAAGATATACTGATAATGCTTTCCTCTTGACATATATGAAAATTCCTGTGAATTTTTTTTCACTTAAATTATTTATTTTAAGGGAAGTCCAATATTATATTTCTAGGAATAAGACTGCCGCATCAGGGCGCCTGGGTGGCTCAGTGGGTTAAGCCGCTGCCTTCGGCTCAGGTCATGATCTCGGGGTCCTGGGATCGAGTCCCGTATCGGGCTCTCTGCTCAGCAGGGAGCCTGCTTCCCTCTCTCTCTTTCTCTGCCTGCCTCTCTGTCTACTTGTGATCTCTCTCTCTGTCAAATAAATAAATAAAAATAAATCTTAAAAAAAAAAAAAAAGACTGCCGCATCAATGGAGTATGAATCAGTGCCACTCACTGACATGAAACTTTTATTATATCCAACAATGTAGGCTAGACCTGTGCTAAAGATGTGAAGATACCTGTAACTAGAATCCAATTGATAACCAAATCCCCCAGAACATTCACACAAGATATTCTTTCTCAACATTCCCCTTTCATTTGTCATCAGAAGCAAAGCAAAACAATAAACTAGAAGACAATATGTGCAACTTTTAAGACAACCGAGGTATGCTGATATACCTACCTACACATCTGCAAAATTTTAAGAAAAAATCCAATTTAAAAATAAAGACAGAATCTTTACAGAAGAAAATGTGAATGTGGAAGATGAAATGTGAATAACTAATAAACTATGGTCAAAATCATCCAAATTATTCTTTCCTTTTTTTTCCATTTAAATTCAATGAATTAACATGTAATATATTATTGGTTTCAGAGGCAGAGATCAGTGGTGCATCAGTCTTATATAATATCCAGCATCATGTGCCCTCCTTAAAATTTTAAAAATGAGATGTCTATACCTTTTTATTCAGGTTGTCAAAATTGAAAATATCACAAAGAATTAGAATATCCTCATACATTGTTTATGGCAACATGAATTTCTACATTTGAAGGTAGATACTTTTTAATCTCTTTTAAAACAGAAAGAATATAATTTGACTCCACAATTCCAAATCTGGGGATCAGTGATGCAATATAAGAGTATCAATACATTGTATACATAAACAAGAATGCTTACTGCAACATTGTTTATATAATGAAGAATAAAATTCAAAGACTGGATAGCTGATGTGCTTTTTGAAAATCAGTGCCATTCTCCATTCTTCTTACTTGTTTGATGACCTGGGAGGCTGATCTGTGAGAATTGCATCAGGGATTTCTTACATTCTGACAGACACTTCCACTTAGATTTAGATAGTGAGGAGAGGGAAGAGAGGGGGTGTAAGCCTGGGTTTTTATTCCCCAGCCTCATTCCCTGCTAGGTTTCCATGGATTTGTTAAGTCCATTGACCAGAGGCCACAATTCCTGTCAAGAATTAATCTTCTGGAGGCTCTCTCTGAATTCTAGTACCTACTCGCTTCTCTTGTCCATTCAGGTTTTGGGGTTTTTTTGTTTTTGGTTTTGGTTTTGTTTTTTTTTGGTTTTAGTGGTTCCCTGGTGTTACCAGCCCTTTGTTGTTATTTGTTGTTGCTGTCATTATCATTTTTCCCAACTGCCTTTTAAATAGTCACTTAATTAAATTATCTTCAGCTTGAATATGCCATTTGGTTCCAACTGGAATATTGGCTGATTCATCTATCAATAAGAGAATGTTTCAGTAAATTTACATTGCTATACCCAGAAAGTGCATTAAATCTATGTGTTTGGGCTTAGAAGAATATGTGTAAGATAGAGTGAGAAACTCAATTTAATAGCAAAATATGCCATTAACAAAAAGAAAGGACAAGACACCAAGAAAAGATATATGTAACACAAATAACCGAATATATATTAGTATCCAAATTATATAAGAAATCTCATAAATCAATTAGAAAAGGACAACCCCAACTTTAAAAATATGTGGCAAGTAATATGAATGAATAATTTGCGTAAGAAAAACGTCAATAAACTCATGTGCTAAATATATACATTATAAACATATGTATGAAAATGTTCTATTTTACTTAATATAGAGCAATATAAATGAAAAGAAATGCCATTTCACTGACATTAGATTTTTAATATGAATTTTTTAATATGTTGGAGATGATACAGAGCAAATGTAGTACCAGTAAGTTGAGAACTGTATAACATATATTTGATGAGTATGTGCATATGCTTTGATGTAGCAATTTCACACCTAGATATAGTCTCTCAAGTAGGAGTCAGCAAATTTAGCTTGCATCAAAATCAGATGGAGATCATGTTAAATCACAGATTGCTGTCCCTACCACCAGAGTTTCTAATTCAGTAGGGCTGGGGTGGGCCCTAAGAATTTCCATTTCTGAAAAGTTCTCAAGGGATACTGATGCTGCTGGTCTAAGGCCCACACCCCGAGAACGAATATTGTAGAGAAACTCTTATCCATGCACACAATAAGATATGTAAAAGACTGTCCATTGCAGCACTGTTTCCAGTAGTAAAAACTGGGAACAAATTTAAAGTTCATTTACAGAATAGATGTATAATTTGGAGTATACTTATACCATGAAATATATATATATATATAAAAAACTGGGAGGATACTTATACAACTAAACAAAAACTACCTGTATATCAGTTAAACTGATAATATAATATTGAGTAAAAAAAACTATTTGCAGAAGGATAAATTTGCTATGTTATTTATATACATTTTTATAAGGGGTAAAACAATAAAATTTGTTATTTGTGGCTAAACACTTATATGTGCAATTATTTTTAAAAATGTGTGGGAATGGAAATTCTAAGTATAAAATAGTGATAAACTCTGAGAAAGGATAAAATAGAATTTGGGAGAAATATACCATAAGATTCAGTTGAATCTGTAAAATACTGTATCTTAAGCTGAGTTGAAGGATTACATGGGTTTCATTATATTAGTCTCCACAACATTTTATGCATGAAGGTCTTTTTTTAAATTAAATTTAATTAGTTAACATACAGTGCAATATTGGTTTCTGGAGTAGAATTCAGTGATTGGTCACTTACATACAACACCCAGGGCTCATCACAAGTGCCTACTTTAATACCCATCACCTATCTAGCCCTCCTTCCTCCACCACACCTCATTTTGTTCTCTATTATTAAGAGTTTCATGGCTTGTTTCCTTCACTCTTTTTTTTTTTTCTTTTCTCCCTTCCCATATGTCCATCTGTTTTCTTTCTTTTTTTTAATCTGTTTTCTTTCTTAAATTCCACTTATGAGCAAGATTATATGGCATTTGTCTTTCTCTGACTGATTTCACTAAGCATAATATGCTCTAGTTGCTTCCACATTGTTGAAAATGACAAGATTTCATTTTTTGATGGCTGAGTAATATCTATATCTATATCTATCTATCTGTATCTATCTATCTATATCACATCTTTTTTTTCAGTCATCAGTCAATGGACATTTGGACTCTCTTCATAGTTTGGCTACTGTTGTGTTGATAATGCTGCTATAAACATCGGGGTGCATGTACCTCTTTGATTTTATGTTTGTATCCTTTGGGTAAATACCTAGTAGTACAATTGCTAGATCCTAGGGTAGTTCTATTTTTAACTTTTTGAGGAACCTCCATAATCTTCAGAGTGGCACACCAGTTGCGTTCCCACCAACAGGGCAAGAGTGTTCCCTTTTCTCCATATCCTTGCCAATCTCTGTTGCTTCTTGTGTTAATTTTAACACAATTCTGACAGGTGTGAGATGGTATCTCACCATGGTTTTGGCTTGTATTTCCCTGATGCCGAGTGATGTTAAACATCTTTTCATGTGTCTGTCAGCCATCTGTATGTCTTCTTTGGAAAAGTGTCTGCTTGTGTCTTCTGTCCATTTCTTAACTGGATTATTTCTTATCCCATGGATAAGTTCTTCATAAATTTTGGATACTAACTCTTTATCAGATTTGTTGTTTGCAAATATCTTCTCCCATTCCATAGGCTGCCTTTTAGTTTTGTTGAGTGTTTCCTTCACTGTGCAGGAAAAAACTGCACTTTATCCTGATGAAATCCCAATAGTTCATTTTTGCTTTTGTTTCCTTGCCTCCGGCAATGTTTCTAGTAAGAAGTTGATACAGCTGCAGTCAATGAGCTTTCACCTGGGTTCACCTCTTGGATTTTGATGGTTTCCTATCTCACATTCAGGCCTTTCATCCGTTTTGAATCTATTTTGTGTGTGGCATAAGAAAATGGTCTAGTTTCATTCTTCTGCATTTGCTGTCCAGTTTTCCCAACACCATTTGCTGAAGAGACTGTCTTTTTTCCATTTAATATTCTTTCCTGATTTGTTGAAGATTAGTGGACCATACAGTCGTGGGTCCAGTCCTGGGTTCTCTATTCTGTTCCATTGTTCCGTGTGTCTGCTCTTGTGCTAGTACCATACTATCTTGATGACTACAGTTTAGTGATATATCTTAAAATCCAAAATTGTGATGCCTCCAGTTTTTTGTTTTTTTCTCTTTTAGAATTGCTTTGGCTATTTGGAGCTTTTTGTGGTTCTACACAAATTTTAGGATTATTTTGTTCTAGCTTTGTGAAAAATGGTGGTGGTATTTTGATAAGGATTGCATTAAATGTGTAGGTTGCTTTGGGTAGTATAGGCATTCTAAAAATGCTTGTTTTTTCAGTCCATGGGCATGAAATGTTTCCATTTCTTTGTGTCCTCTTCAATTTCTTTCATAAGTGGGTTTTTTTTGGGCTTTTTTTTTCCAGTTTTGTTTTTAGATTTTATTTACTTGTTTGAGAGAGAGAGAGAGAGAGAAAGAGAGAGCACATGAGAGGGAAGAGCGTCAGAGTCAGAAGCAGACTCCCTGCTGAGCAGGGAGCCAGATGCAGGAGTTGATGCGGAACTCAGTCCTGGGACTCTGGGATCATGACCTGAGCCAAAGGCAGTCACTCAATCGACTGAGCTACCCAGGCAACACTCATAAGTGTTCTGTAGTCATCAGTGTACAGATCTTTTACCTCTTTGTTTAGGTTTATTCCTAGATATCTTATTGTTTTTAGTGCAGTTGTAAATGGGATCGATTCCTGATTTGTATTGAAATGTATTGAAATTGAATTCTTGCATGAGTTGCAGCAATTTCTTGGTGCAGTATTGTGGGTTTTCTACAGAGTATCATATCATCTGCAATTGGTGAAACTTTGAATTCTTCCTTGCCAATCTGGATGCCTTTTATTTAGTTTTGTTGTCTGATTGCCAAGGCTAAGACTTCCAGTACTATAGTAAAGGTGAGAGTGGACATCCTTGTCTTCTTCCTGACCATAGGGGAAAGGCTCTCCGGTTTTCCCCACTGGGAATAATATTAGCTGTAGCTCTTTCATTTATGACCTTCATGATGTAGAGGTGTGTTCCATCCATCATTATTTTTTGAGGGTTTTTGCCAAGAAAGGACGCTGTTTTTTGTCAAACACTTTCTCTATGCATGACGTTCTTAAGTAAAAACAAGTTATGGGGTAACATGCATTTTGTCATATTTGTGCCGCTGCTCTCCACTGGCTTATAGAAATACAGATACATAGGTATATGGAAATAGAATGGACTTTTATACCTTGAAATTGTATCCTGTAACCTTGATGCATTTACTTATTAGTTCTGGGAAGCTTGAGCTTTTTGTTTTTGTTTGTTTTTTTTGTTTTTCAGATTCTAGTTTTATTTCTTAATGTGAATCTTTAAGTCTTTTTTTTTTTCCTCTTTCTCTTTCTACCTTCCTTCCTTCCTTCATCTCTCCCTCCCTTTTATTCCTTCCTTCCTGCCTTCCTTCCTTTCTCTGTTTTTTGGCCATATTGAATTGGCTAGAACTTTCAGTGTGATATTGAATAAGAATGGTGAGAGGGGGCATTCTTGTCTTGTTCATGATCCTCAGGGGTGGGGATGAGAGACAAAAAGCATTCCATCTCTCACTATAAAAAATGTTACCTACAGTTTTTTAAAGATTTCCTTATTAGTCTAGGAAACTGCCCTTCTTTTTCTAGTTTGCTGAGGGTTCTTAATCACAAATTTGTCAAATGTTTTTTTCTCTACCTACATTGGGCTGATTATGTAGTTTTTATTATTTAGCTGTTAATATGGTGAATTACACTAATTAATTTTCAGTTGCTGAACAATAATTTCCTTGGGCTGCTGTAACAAATCACCACAAATGGAGTTGCTTGATACCACAGAAATTCTTGCACAGTGTAAGTCCAAAACTAAAGTGTCAGAGCTAGTCTCCCTGTGAAGGCCTTGACTGCCTATTCCTTTTAATTATGACTATCCAGCAATTCCTGGTATTCTTTGGCTTATATCCAAAGATATAAGATCCAGTTTCTGCCTCTGCCTCCCCATGTGCCTCTTCCCTCTGTGTGTGTTGGCATCACTGCCTGGCCTTCTTATAAGGATATCAGTCATTGGATGTAAGGCCCATCCTAATTCAGTTTGACCTTATCTAAATTTAATTAATTACATCTGCAGAGACCCTATTTCTCAATAAAGTTCCATGTGGACAGGAATTTTGAGACATGTTATTCAACCTGGTAAACTTTCTGTTTCTTCTTTCTTTTTTTTTTTTAAGATTTTATTTATTTATTTGACAGAGAGAGAGAGATCACAAGTAGGCAGAGAGGCAGGCAGAGAGAGAGAGGAGAAAGCAGGCTCCCTGCTGAGAAGAAAGCCTGATGTGGGGCTCTATACCAGGACCCTAGGATCATGACCTGAGCTGAAGGCAGAGGCTTTAAACCACTGAGCCACTCAGGCGCCCCAAACTTTCTGTTTCTTATATAAACGCATCTTAGCTATGGTATATTTTCTTTTTTATGTAATGCTGAATTCTATTTGTTAATACTTTTGCTGGGGGTTTTTGCATCTGTGATCATTAGAGATCACAGATTTCTTTTTTAATGATTTCATTGTCTTGTTTTATTATTAAGCTAATTCCAGTTTCATTGAATCAATATTAAGAAGCTCTATTCTTTAAAGGATGCTGTTAAGATTAAAAGATAAACCACTGACTAGAAGAAAATTCCAAAATATGCATATGATAAGAACATTCAATTACCTTTAAAAACTCAATAATAAGAAAGCAACCCACTAAAAAATAGGCAAAAAGCTTTGGACAAACACTTCACCAGAGAAGAAGAAGATAGTGAACACATGAAATTATGTTCAACATAATTATTCATTGTGAAAATTCAAATAAGAACCACAATGAGACAACTCTGTATGTCTATTGGAATAGTTAAAATTAAAGACTTACATTAAGTATTGGCAAAGATAAAGAACAGATAGAACTCTCTTATGTTATAAATAAGAGTATGAAATTGCATAGCCCCTTTGGAAAATGGACTGGCTTTTTATTAAAAAGTGAAATATTCACTTATTTATGACCCAAACATTTGACATATTGGTATTTAAACAAGAGAAATAAAAGCATATGTCCATTGAAGGATTTATATGTGAATATTTATAGTGGCTTTATTTATAGTAGGCAAAACTGGAAAAGAACAAATATCCACCAAGTGTTGAATGGGTAAACAACTTGTGTTATATTCCTACAATGGGAATATGAATTAGGAATAAAATAGCTGAACTCTCAAGACATGTTAACACAATGATAAGTATCAAAAACTTTATGTTAGGTGAATGAAGCCACACATGAAGTAGTATATATGGTATGAATTTATATAAAATATTAGAAAATGCAGGTTACTGTCTGGAGAAGAGGGAGAAATCTAGAGAGGGGTAGAAAGAAGAGATTATAAGAATTCTCAGGGAACTTCTGGGTATGATGGTTATGTTGTTGTTTTTTTTATTGTGATAATGGTATCACTGGTGTACACAGATGTCAAGATTTTTTAAATCATACAATTTAATATATGCCATTAATTGTGTGTCAATTACAAACTACTAAGTAAACATAGCAAGGTTATAGGACACAAATTCAATATATGAAAGTCAATTTTATACTTATGTACATTTAGAGATAGCTAAATTTCTAGAAGCCAGTTAAGGGTGGTGACACGAACACTGCAAAATACACACAATCTGTCATTTCTTTTTACTTATGAAGTACTTTATTGTTGTAATAAGTCTATCCTTTGGGTCACATAATTCTGCTTTCTAAGTATAAAGGTCTTTTTTTTTTCACTTTTTAAAATTTCTTTTCAGCATAATAGTATTCATTGTTTTTGCACCACACCCAGTGCTTCACGCAATACGTGCTCTCCCTATTACCCACCACCTGGTTCCTTAAACCTCCCACCCCCCTGCCGCTTCAAAACCCTCAGGTTGTTTTCCAGAGTTCATAGTCTCTCATGGTTCATCTCCCCTTCCAATTTCCTTCAACTCCCTTCTCCTCTCCATCTCCCCATGTCCTCCATGTTATTTGGTATGCTCCACAAATAAGTGAAACCATATGATACTTGACACTCTCTGCTTCACTTATTTCACTCAGCATAATCTCTTCCAGTTCCGTCCATGTTGATACAAAAGTTGGGTATTCATCCTTTCTGATGGAGGCATAATACTCCATCGTGTATATGGACCACCTCTTCCTTATCCATTCATCCATTGAAGGACATCTTGGTTCTTTCCACAGTTTGGCGACCGTGGCCATTGCTGCTATAAACTTTGGGGTACAGATGACCCTTCATTTCACTACATCTGTATCTTTGGGGTAAATACCCAGTAGTGCAACTGCAGGGTCATAGGGAAGCTCTATTTTTAATTTCTTGAGGAATCTCCACACTGTTCTCCAAAGCAGCTGCACCAACTTGCATTCCCACCAACAGTGTAAGAGGGTTCCCCTTTCTCCACATCCTCTCCAACACACATTGTTTCCTGTCTTGCTAATTTTGGCCATTCTAACTGGTGTCAGGTGGTATCTCAATGTTGTTTTAATTTGAATCTCCCTGATGGCTAGTGATAATGAGCATTTATTCATGTGTCGGATAGCCATTTGTATGTCTTCATTGGAGAAGTGTCTATTTATATCTTCTCCCCACTTTTGATATGATTATCTGTTTTGTGTGTGTTGAGTTTGAGGAGTTCTTTATAGATCCTGGATATCAACCTTTTGTCTGTACTGTCATTTGCAAATATCTTCTCCCATTCCGTGGGTTACCTTTTTGTTTTGCTGACTGTTTCCTTTGCTGTGCAGAAGCTTTTGATCTTGAGGAAGTCCCAAAAGATCATTTTCGCTTTTGTTTCCTTTGCCTTTGGAGACATATCTTGAAAGAAGTTGCTGTGGCTGATATCGAAGAGGTTACTGCCTATGTTCTCCTCTAGGATTCTGATGGATTCCTGTCTCACGTTGAGGTCTTTTATCCATTTTGAGTTTATCTTTGTGTACGGTGTAAGAGAATGGTCGAGTTTCATTCTTCTACATATTGCTGTCCAGTTTTCCCAGCACCATTTATTGAAGAGACTGTCCTTTTTCCACTGTATATTTTTTCCTGTTTTGTCGAAGATTATTTGACCATAGAGTTGGGGGCCATATCTGGGCTCTCTACTCTGTTCCACTGGTCTATGTGCCTGTTTTTGTGCCAGTACCATGCTGTCTTGGTGATCACAGCGTTGTAGTAAAGCTTGAAATCAGGTAACATGATGCCACCAGTTTTGTTTTTGTTTTTCAAAATTTCCTTAGCAATTTGGGGTCTCTTCTGATTCCATACAAATTTTAGGATTATTTGTTCCAGTTCCTTGAAAAACACCAGTGGAATTTTGATTGGAATGGCATTAAAACTATAGATTGCTCTAGGCAGTATAGGCGTTTTAACAATGTTTATTCTTCCAATCCAAGAGCATGGAATGGTCTTCCATCTTTTTGTGTCTTCTTCAATTTCTTTCATGAGTGTTCTGTAGTTCCTCGAGTACAGATCCTTTACCTCTTTGGTTAGGTTTATTCCCAGGTATCTTATGGTTCTTGGTGCTATAGTAAATGGAATCGATTCTCTAATTTCCCTTTCTGTATTTTCATTGTTAGTGTATAAGAAAGCCACTGATTTCTGTACATTGACTTTGTATCCTGCCATGTTACTGAATTGCTGTATGAGTTCTAGTAGTTTGGGGGTGGAGTCTTTGGGGTTTTCCATATAAAGAATCATGTCATCTGCGAAGAGAGAGAGTTTGACTTCTTCATTGCCAATTTGGATACCTTTTATTTCTCTTTCTTGTCTGATTGCCGTTGCTAGGACTTCTAATACTATGTTGAACAAGAGTGGTGAGAGTGGGCATCCTTGTTGTGTTCCTGATCTCAATGGGAAGGCTGCAAGCTTTTTCCCATTGAGGATGATATTTGCTGTGGGTCTTTCATAGATAGATTTTATGAAGTTCAGGAATGTTCCCTCTATCCCTATACTTTGAAGGGTCTTAATCAGGAACGGATGCTGGATTTTGTCAAATGCTTTTTCTGCCTCAATTGAGAGGACCATGTGGTTCTTCTCTCTTCTCTTATTGATTTGTTCTATCACATTGATTGATTTGCAAATGTTGAACCATCCTTGTAGCCCAGGGATGAATCCCGCCTGGTCATGGTGGATAATCTTTTGAATGTGCTGCTGGATCCTGTTTGCTAGGATCTTGTTGAGAATCTTAGCATCCATATTCATCAGTGTTATTGGTCTGAAATTCTCCTTTTTGGTAGGGTCTTTGCCTGGTTTGGGGACAGGGTAATGCTGGCTTCATAAAAAGAGTCTGGAAGTTTTCCTTCTGCTTCAATTTTTTGGAACAGCTTCAGGAGAATTGGTGTCATTTCTTCTTTGAAAGTTTGGTAGAATTCACCAGGGAATCCATCAGGTCCTGGGCTCTTGTTTTTTGGGAGGTTTTTGATCACTGCTTCAATCTCGTTACTAGATATTGGTCTATTCAGGTTATCAATTTCTTCCTGGTTCAATTTTGGAAGTTTATAGTTTTCCAGGAATGCATCCATTTCATCTAGGTTGCTTAGCTTATTGGCATATAACTGTTGGTAATAATTTCTGATGACTGTTTCTGTTTCCTTGGTGTTAGTTGTGATCTCTCCCTTTTCATTCATAATTTTATTAATTTGGGCTTTCTCTCTTTTCTTTTGGATTAATGTGGCCAATGGTTTATCAATCTTATTGATTCTTTCAAAAAACCAGCTTCTAGTTTCATTGATATGTTCTACTGTATCTCTGGTTTCTATCTCATTGATCTCTGCTCTAATCTTGATTATTTCCCTTCTTGTGTGTTGAGCTGGTTTGATTTGTTGTTGATTCTCCAGTTCTTTAAGGTGTAGAGCTGGTGTATTCTGGATTTTTCAATTTTTTTGAGGGAGGCTTGGATGGCTATGTATTTCCCCCTTAGAACCGCCTTTGCTGTATCCCATAGGTTTTGGACCGAAGTGTCTTCATTCTCATTGGTTTCCATGAATTGTTTAATTTCTTCTTTGATCTCCTGGTTGATCCAAGCATTCTTAAGCAAGGTGGTCTTTAGCTTCCAGGTGTTTGAGTTCCTTCCGAACTTGTAAAGGTCTTTCAAATGGGTACTTTACCTTATAAGGTGAAGATAGAATCACATCTTATAGTGATATATAGAAGAAGGAATCACTATCTTTGTAGTGATTATCTCATACATAATTCTGGGATTTGTGAATTCATTGATGCATAATCTTTTGGTAACCACAAGGAATTGAGTTTAGTATTGTGTATTTTTTGGAAACTATGTACAAAGTGAAAGGGCTGGGACTAAGGATAAACCTGGAAGATGAGCCATGCTATAGCAGTGGCAATTTTTTCAGTGAAACCTTGGGGAAGGTTATGGAGGACAGGAGAAAGAACTGATGTTTCAATGATGCTCTATTCATGGGCCCAACATGCTTCCTCTGCTCACTCAGCCACATAATGATGTTCTATTCATGTCTGTCAGGGAGGAAGGTTGATGAGAAATGTAGAGAAATGTAGAAAGGAGTTGACTGCTTGTTCTTTTATGCAATTTTTACATGGAGATCTAAAATCTTACCGGCTAAGCAGGAGTAGTGGATTGCTTACTCCAGTCTTCCTATACCCTAAGGCCATTCACCCAAAGTAATTCAAGCTTGATTCAGAGTCAAGGACTATTAACAACTGAAAGGCAAAATAGCATATGTTAAGGAATCAAACACAAAAACAATGTGCTTGTTACTGTTAAACATATAAATGCTTTGCTTGCTATTGCTTTAATAAAAACTAGGGAAGAGATATTTGGAAATTTTCTAATGAAGAGGTAACAACTGAAAAGAATGGCACAGTATCTAGTTATAGTAATTTGAGAGGGAAATGATGCATTTATTTAATATACACATTTGTAATTTTATTTTGGTGTTTGTAAAAAAAATAAAATAAAATAGAGGTTTCTGTACATTCACTCTAGGCATTGGCTCATCTAAACATTATTTTACATATTAAAGCTTAATATCTTCAATTTCAACTTTTTCCCTCAAACGTTCTCAGAAACCTCTGAATCTGGGGAGTAATAAAAATACATATACTTGCATCTCTACCCAGGTGCCTCACTTGTAGGATTTGCACATGTAGCTATTATAAAATAAGTGAAAAACAATCAATATGTAGATCAATTAATGACTGTAATGTCTTAATTCTTTTAATACTGTTTTTAAGGTCTTTTTAAAGGTGCTACAAATTTAGTGCAAGAAAGTTCGCATTATTAGTTTAGCCACAGTTGAGCTACCCAGTTGTGGCAAATCCTCTTTGTTAATTATAAAACGGAATTTATTTTAAGAAAGAAGCACAAAAGATCTATTTGTTAAGCACAAAGTTATTAAGTTTTCATATTTCTTTTGCCAGATAAAGCTTTTAAAATGTTCATTTAGAAGTTATATATTTTGAAGGATGCTTACCCAGTGGTTATTATACACCGAACAAAAGCATTATTTTTATATTGTATAATGTACCTTGCAACAATTGTTCCTTAAAGTCACCATGCCCATATGTAGGCAGTGATAAGTTTGGCAGATGGCCAATATCTTCTTTGTTCATTCTTGAAAATATCTATAAGAAACTGTTGCATCTGATTTAAGGAGACCTTATTTTCTACACAAGATACTTGGTTTGCAAATCTACTTCCAGTAAGAGACTGACAGGTAACATAAATTAATAAGGGATTGCAGTGTTAACAACGTGGCATGGTGGGGACTATGGCAAACTGAGTAACACATTCCTTTTCTCGAAGTGAAATCAGTTATTAGATATCCTGAATTTTCATGGAAAATCTTAAATCTAAATATTTTTAATGTTAAATCTCAAAGCTTTGAAATGTGGGCAATTAATTAAAATTATTTTATAACCTCTGCAAGCCAAGCAAAATATAATTATAGGTTATATTCAACTCAAGAGCTGTCAAGGTCTTACTTTCGTAAGGTAATTTCTGTATAGATCAGGTCTTAGTTCACAATTTCAGATTTGTTTTTAATTTATTCTCTCACCAGTAGCTTAATAGTTCCCCTAGATAAAGTAACAGATTTATTTGAAGGAGCCACGAGTAGTTTTTGAGTCACAGATTTTCAAAACTAAAGTAATCTCAGAAATAACATAACTCGTGTATCAAGTAAGTGAGCTGCATCATATATCAAAATTATCAGATAAACTGAATGAGTTTTTTAAGTTTATAAGTTAGGTGAAAACAGACCGGAAAGGACCTGATATCCTACCTTTTAGGTCAGAGCTCTTTCCATTATTTCATGGAATCATTTATTTCTTGGCAACATAGACATGGAGATATTATATAAAAAATGTAAGATTAGAACAAGAAGCTAAGTATGAGTTCTTAGTCACACCTATCATTTGAAATTCATTGTTGGTAGAATCTCAGTGTAGGGAAGAATTATGAATTTAAGAGCAATCATAAAGACTATTTCTAATGAAAGTCATTCGTTTTCTTAATTATCTTGACTGTGTAGGGACTGAATGCAGTAAACACATGAAAGGACACATAACCTGCTATAGAAATGTAAGGGATTGTTTAATAACAATAATAATAATAATAAAACTGTAAGACTGAAAAACTACTGGGGCCAGCACTATTGTAATGCAAAGATGTAGACAATTAAAATTCATGACATAAAGGGGAGGAAGTCCTCAATAATCTACAAATAAGAAGAAATCTTTCCAAAATTATTGACTACTAATGAGCTCTTTGTTTTCCTTTTATTTAATTACTCTTGAGGCTTTTCTTCCATATAGTTTTAGGGTTTGTCTGGGGCAGGGGGGTTGTTTTCTGTTGCTTACTTCCTTCACTGGTTTCCATTAAATTCATTTCAATTAGCAATTTTTCCATTTTGGTTTAACACATATCTGTTTTAAATCCTCCTAATAAGAACAGAGAACACTAGCCTTCTTTCTCAAATTAAATCAACTTTTAATTTTGTTTAATGGATAACTCTAACATGTCTCCATGAAATGCATTTAGCAAAAAGAGTTAAAGTGATGAGTTGTCGGTTGTCCTGTGTTTTTTGATTCAATGTGTCACTAGAGGCAATCATCTTGCAATATGCCTTCAAGAGTTGAATTTTATCCATTATTATTTCCACCCAGATTTACAGAGCACTGGAGACTTGATCCAAATACAAGATCATAACATAGGAAAGAAAGCAAGCTCTTTAGGTGTGAAGACACTGAAAGATTTTTGGTTTTTCATTAGTGAAATACTTAAGTATTTGATGATATTTTTTAAAAGGCACAAGGCATCTAGTGTGCATTGAGTATAAAGAAAGAATGTCTCTTTGAAAAAAGACACTTGTTTCCAAATTCAATGTTTTGAAGAAAATTTAGGACATACACTAGCTAACAGTAAACATCAAAAGTAGCAAGGTCTGGAGACCCTAGATGGCTTAGTCAGTTGAACATCAGACTCTTGATTTCCACTCCAGCGGCAATCTCAGGGTGGATGGGTGTGAGCCTGGAGATCCCTAGAGCCCCATGTCTGGCTCCATGCTCAGTGGGGAGTTTGCTTCTCTCTGCCTCTCCCCCACTGCTGCTCAAACTGTTCACTTGTTCTCTCTCTCCCTCTCTAAAATAAATAAAATCTTAAAAAAATAAAAAAGTAGAAAGGTCTTCCTATTGGGCTTTATCTCATTTGAATCCAAGAAGACCACTTTGTTCACTTTACTTACTGATGTCTGAGAAAAGTCATTTAGAATTTGTTTGCAAATACTTCCCTTGAGTATTATTTTCTCAAGCTGGCCTTATAAAAATACACAGATTTCCCCCCCCTTGTATTTCAAAGCAGGTGATGTTCAGAATAAAGTTCTTTAGCATTCCTTCTCTTAACAGTCTTGTTCTAGTTTTGTCTTTCACAATTATCAAACATAATTAAAAGGTTCAAATTCCATTATTTTAAAATATTTGTCCTCAACTCTGTGGGATGGAGATGTTTCATGAGATTTTTTAAAATAATTATATTGGGCATTTAGTGCCATTAGTTCTACGTAAATGTGGCTTTAATTAGTGTAATTATATAAATCATAGCACAGCATATTAGAGCTACTTGGATTAACAAGCTAATTGTAATTTACTACTTCTCAAGAACTGTTTCCTGACAATCAAGCCAGACAATACACCTTACAATGAACATTCAACAGTTCTTTGTTCAACATAGTTCAGTTGTTCATTTTTATTTTAAATGTTCTCCACTCTATGGCAATGGTCTTTCCCCTTTAGCATTGAATAAAGAGATTAATGATAATTATTTTTGAGTGAAGGTACTATGTCTCACTGCACGTAGCAGTTAATAAGACAGTATATTCCTGAGTCACCAATTAAAAATAATTAGTACATCAGCATGCAAAACGAAAATAAATCCACCAGGTTACATGACATGGCCATTAACCATATGAATGACGTATTCTACCAAAAACCCCAGAAGGAGGGTATTACTGAGCCAAATATAATTTGAATCCAGTACTTATTATTTAGGATAATCAGTCCTGTATAGAACTTTCTGACTCAATGACATACGAAAGACTTTTATAAAAAGAGAACAGACCTGTTAGAGTATTTTTTGAAATAATCAAATAAAAATAACTAACAATATCCAGGAGGGAATTTAAAAATTTGCATGCACTCAACAAAGCTTGATAACTTCCCTTGTACATGCTTTGATGGCATCTATATAATATTTTTCATAACATATACTGGTCTTTATAACCAGAGAAATATACCTGGGTTTTGATCCAAAGACTACTTTAGCAAAAGATACAGAGTTGAATTTTCCCCAGTTGACTGCTTCTTCATTTTTTTAAATTAATTTTTTGGTTTTTATCATGCTTGTAACACCAATGTTAAAAATGACAACAGCCTGCTACTCAAAATCCTGTGGAAAGCTGACATCAGCACCTCTGTCTAGTGATCACGGGAGCATTACAACATCTACCTGGATTAACCGATGTATAGTAGCTAAGAGCAACTTCCCATTTACACAGAAACTACTTAAAAACAAAAAATTATCAAATAAAGAAATAGCTAGAGTCATTAGAATCCTGTGTTTTTAAGTCTCTTACGTAAACTAATCTGCAGAGACTTATCTTCTTTATTCCTTTTTCATACACCAAGAGATGGCTGTTCATCCATTCCCATCTGTAACTATACCGTGATGTTAAGAATGTCAACAATACTATTGACAGACACTAACAGATTAGCTCTGTCCACCAGAGGACATTTAGTCACTAATATATTCTTTTGCTACAAATGTCTTTGTTGTAATACATCCCCTCTTGTTGAGGTTAAAGACAAATAAAGGTGTTCCTGCTTAGAACATGGTTTTCTACATGGCAACAAGAGATCCAAATTATCTTCCACATTATGGCTCTAACCTCATTTAAGGCCCCAGAATCCTCTGCAATCAGCCAATGAATAGAACCAAGATCCTCAAATCTTTTGTCAGAATCACCCAGAGGGTATGTTAAAACAAAGATTATTCAGTCACACTGAAGAATTTCCAACTCAACAGAGTGGGGTGAAGACCAAGGATTTGTATTTTTTTTTTTAAGATTTTATTTATTTATTTGTCAGAGAGAGAGAGCAAGCAGTGGCAGATGGAGGCAGAGGGAGAAGCAGGCTCCCTGGCTGAGCAAGGAGCCCGATGTGGGACTCGATCCAGGACAAATCCCAAGGATTTGTATTTTTAACAATATCCTTGGTGATGCTACTGCTCATCTGGGTACCCCACTTTGAAAATCACTGAAGTGGAGAATAAACATAGTGGTCACACTTGAAAGGATTTTATGGAACAGGCCTGGAAATAGCACATCACACTTCCAATCACCCCAGTAACTATTGCTCAGGAGAAAGGTCTCATCTATCTGCAACGGAGGCTGGGAAAGGTGGTTTAATTTTATGTCTTATGAGAAGAAATGGATTTTTATAAGTACCGACCTATTTCTGCCACAGGTGACAATTAGTTCATATTGTTATTTTTGCTTTCCGCAGGCAATAATTTATCATCTATTTATATATTTGAATTTAATTCCTTTTTATCCAGTCTATAACCAAAAAGAAGTCATAGAGGAAAAAGTAGTATAACTTGAGAGAAACTTTTTATTTTATTTTTTTTCCAAGATATTTTTATTTGTCAGAGAGAGAGAGCACAAGCAGGGGGAGCGACAGGCAGAGCAGGCAGAGGGACAATAAGGCTTTCTGCCTAATAGGGAGCCTTATATTGGACTGGATCCCAGGACCCTGGGATCATGACCTGAGCCGAAGGTAGCTGCTTAACCCACGGAGCCACCCAGGTGTCCCAAGAGAAAATTAATAAACAAACAAAAACAAGCTATCTTCATTACCTTTGAAATGTATTCTCAATTTCTAATAAAACTCATCAAATTACAAAAATTTGAAGGTGTGTCATGCTGAAGATATCTTAGAAAAATTCAAAACATAAATAATGCTGTAAAGCATTATTTAGAGATATTAAAACCTGAAAACAAAGCAAAGCCTATCAGTCAGGGGACTGGTTGGATCAATTATGGTAAAGAAAGAAATGTAGGTCAAAAATTTCTGAAAATCTCTATTGGGATAAGCCTTTTGTATAACTCCTAGAAACTTTGAATTAATAACTCTCTAGAGAAGATGAGGGGCCAGTGGGAGCAGCTGTCCAGTCACATGATAGCATAATGATGGGACATGCAACTTAGCTCCTTGCACTCCCCTAGGCAGATTCATAAATGGTGTTTAACTACTTTCCATGGTACATGTGAGTTGGAGACGTTGATTTACAGTCCCTAAAACTGAAGTGTGTAACCAGAATGCCCAAGTAAGTATTTTATAATACATAATCTTCTTAGGGGATAAGATGTTTAGATCAGCTCAACTATTACATTTTCCTCTTGAAAGCCACAGAATATTAGGATTTTTCTGAATTAAAATTTGCAAAAAGATTTGTTCATATCATTATCTTTTGCCTATTTGTATGGTGGACTATCCCCCAGCATTACAGTTTTTCTGTTCTGTTAGTGTATTTCTATTAATTTTGGTCTATGTGATTCAAAGACATAGTATTTACACCGGAAAGGTCTCTGGCAATTCTTTCTCTCTTGTGACTTTTACTCCTGATTATTGTAGGTAGGAAACGTCAAGTTACAAAGTAGGAGAATATATTATCAGATCTTGTAATTTATGCCATCAGTATGGTCAGGATAATTGCTTATTACAATGCCTCACCAGCAAGTGAAAAATGGCACATGATAATGTTTTGATGACTTAGAGTAACTCCAGACCTTCTAGAAGCATAAATCTGTAAGAACATGCCTGTGCTTGTCCAAACTAGTTTCTAACTTAATGTCTAGTGACATCCAGTTTAGCAGAGACCTCATCGCTGTAGTCAAGAGCACTTGATGCTGTGCCCTTGTCCAGAGTGTATACTGCAAGATATACCACACAATAAGCCCAGGGAAGAATCAGGCTAGTACAGTCAAATGTGAGTACATTCCCTAAATCCCTAGGTATCTCTATATCCCTGCTAACCTTAAAAGAAAAAGTGTTCACCCTAAACGCGTTTACCATGAGTGAAATGCAGAGTTGTGCAGGAAGCATACTAAAAGAAGCCTTTTTCATTATAAATAATGTTTTTAATTATTTACAGGAAAAACGAGTAATTTATTACTGTTGTATTTATATCATGTAAAATTAATATTATGTAAGATGCATAACATGAAGGTTAAATCTCTACTGTTTAGCAGCTCTAATAATTTTCTAAGAACTTTTTTTTACTAAAGATTTCATTTATTTATTTGACAGACAGAGATCACAAGTAGGCAGAGAGGGGGAAGCAGGCTCCTCGCCAAGCAGAGAAGGAGCCTGATTCCAAGACCCTGGGATCATGACCTTAGCCAAAGGCAGAGGCTTTAATTTACTGAGCCACCCAGGTGCCCCAAGAATTTTTATTTAAAAAGAATTACATCACTTTACCTCCCTCAAAAACTGTTTCTATAAAATTCTGTATAACTTCATATGACTGATGAATATGTGAAGTAATTAAAGAGTTTGATTCCTGGAAATAGACTACCTCCATTTGAATCAAGTCTTCTCTATGTAATAGCTGTGTGATTTTAAGCAAAAATTAATCTATGAAATAGTAGTCATAATAGTACCTCCATCACTAGGTAATTTTGTATATCAAGTAATATTTTCTATATTAAGTCCTAAGCACATCCTCTGGCACAAAAGAAGCACTCAGGGAAGGTTAGGGATTATGACCTAATAGGGGAGGAGTCATCAGGCAAAATTAAAAAAAAAAAATATTGTGATTATTCATGTCCAACAATGGCAAATTTATTGTTATGTCTTGTCCTATTTGAAACATTAGGAAAATTTTCATTCATGTGTCAGAATTATGTTTCTGTTTTAAGTTGCTAATAGTAGTTGTAAAGGTTATAAGTGGCCGAGACTTCACTTCACTCGGCACCTGAAGAAAATCTGATTGTCACTTAGCAACCAGGCTGATGAGATCTCTAAAAAGAAGCATTTAGTCTGTTCTCTTCTCAAATCTCCTTTTTCGTTACTGAAACAATACAGATGTAATTAAAGCCTTTGCCTGGGATTCAAAATGATATAAAAAACTAGAATGACTGCAAATTGTCCTTCGATGGGGTGACCTGTTCTTAGCAGATTGCCCATACATTTGGGCAGAGGCATGATGATATGATTTTCCCCATAACCTGGTATATTACAACTGAAAATTGATAGAATGTGTTTCTGTGCTTGGTTCTTGAGCACTGAACAAAGGAAAATGACTATAGTTTTCTTGGAGGAGGCTGAGTTAGACATGTGAAGCAAAACTTTCTTCTCAGAATACTTGATCCTTTAAAAAAATAAGATTGGGAGAATCAGAATAGAAGAGTGCAATTTTCTGGGACTACAAAATCACATGTTAAATAAATCAATAAAATTGAACTGAAGTGCTCCTTTTTAATTCAGTGTGAAAACCTGCTATGAGAAAGGAAAGCTAATATTCCAAAAACAATAATGGCTTGGTTTTGCAATAAAAAGTCATGTTCAACCATCTCATTCTCTGCATTTTAAAAAAATAGTTGATGAAGAAATGAAAATCAGGATGCTTTTTGTTCTTTTCATTTGAAAACTCTAAGAAGGCACACATCAAATAAACCTATACTTATTTTACTTCCAGTATCCATTAAAATACGTGAGGAGCCTGAGATTACAATGGGACCTAAGGGAAACAGTTACTACCACAGGTTTTTGAGTAAGTGCCAGCTGAGCACTCTGCCTTTTCTGAGTGCAACTACCCTTTGAAATAAATTATTTCCACAGTAATTTAGCAGCATGAGCATTTAGAAAAAAATGTTCCCTAAAATAACTGTTATTATGTACATCTATAGAAATGGTGAGTCAAGATAAGAAGACAAGGTTTGACTGAGGTTTGAGGTTTGAAGTATTGATTAAGATTCAGAAGAATCAGAGGGAATAACAATTAAACTCATAGAGTACAGAAAGTCCTGTGTGTGTGTGTCTGATTTTCCCGTAGGTACTGCCGAACAATCTTGAGCCTATGGAATTCCGTTAATTTTTAGAAAAAATTTGACAATAACATTTAAAACTTGGAAAAAGCATCAGTGAGATTCATATTGCTTTCTTTACTGGAAAATTCAACCAGTTTTTCTACTTGTATCCTTTTTTTTTCTATAAATATTTGTTGAGAATATATTTTAGTTTTCTGCTTCTCAGTAAAATGTTGTCATAGAAGTATTACCACTTAGATAGGATTCTAGATATCTTAGTTTACATAGTCTTCATGGCTGTCTTTCTGATCTCCAAAGTTTTAAAAATTTAGATCTAAGATAACCAAATGTTTTATGAAGTTCATGGAGCTGTGACAAGGGCTATTAATAGTCTACAGACATTTTTAAGCATCACTACATTTTGGGAAATTGATGACAGGAAGTCCTTGAAGTATCCATGTACTCTGATCTACATCATTGGTCACCTTGGTTTTCAACAAACAGATCAGACACAATGAATTTAATTGGAAAAAAGTTGCACAATCCTAAAGATTTTTTAACTAATAAATGCATGTACGTGTGTAAATGGATGGGCTGATGAGAATATGATTTTAAAGTATTATCTATTTTTGCCTTCAAGTTATTTTTCCAGATTTCCTTATTCTTTTGCATGGAACTACCATTCTTTAGTCCTCAGGTAAAGCCTTGGATCAAGACTCACCAGATCTTAAAAAATCTTCAATAATACCTTTCATTTCATCTACCTCCTATATTTACCCAGCTAGATTAGGCCTTTCCTTTATATCAGTAGTTCTCAAACTATCCTGTCCACAGAATCCCTGGAGAGCTTGTCAAGACACTGGTTGCCAGACCCTAACGTCAGTATCTGATTCAATGGGCCTGAAGTCGAGATGGAGGATTTTATTTTCCAGCAAATTCCCAGATGATGATGATGTTTGTTCAAGAGTCAGATTTTGAGCATCACTGCTTTTATAAACATAGCCATTATTATAGCTTGGCCCTTGTCAGCTTGCAATGATTGCCTACATTTTTGCTTGACTCCCATCATTACTTCTACCCTGAAGTGACTTGCTCTGCAAAATTTAGCTACATGGCAGTTGTTTTTTCCAGACACTGCTTCACAATACTGTTACATAATATTTCCATCCTAAATTAAGAATTTTTAGTGGTTCCTTAATTTTTAATTATTCAGAAAATATTTCCTAAATGCCTAGTATGTGCTAGCTATTAATCTAGAAAGTCAAAATATGATAGTGAACAAAAGAGATAAAATTCTGTTTTTATTGAGCTACATGCTAATGGAAAGGTGAAAAACAAACCATATTAAAAAGTTTAACATATAGAATGTTAGTTATGGGCCAATGAGAGAATGAGAGAAATGTTGGAAAGGATTTGAACCCTTAGATAAAATTACCAGGGAAGGAGACACTGAGAAATTGATACCTGAGTAAAAGCTAGAAAAAAGAGAATTAGTGTTTTTGTTTTCTTTGGGTAAATCCAGCAATCGCACTACTAGGTATTTACCCAAAGAGTATGAAAATACTAATTCAAAGGGATACATGTACTCTAATGTTTATAGTAGCATTATCTACAATAGCCAAATTATGGAAATAGTTCAAGAGTCCATCAATTGATGAATGGATAAAAATGATGTGGGAGATATATATAGATCTAGACCTATACAGATCTATATATCTATATATTTATATCTATGTACCTATATCTATATCTATATCTATATATATATCCACACACAATGGAATATTACTCAGCCCAAAAAAGAATAAAATCTTGCTATTTGCAACAATATGGATGGCGCTAAAGAGTATTATGCTAAGTGAAATAAGTTAGAAAGAGACAAATACCACATGATTTCACTTATATGTGGAATTTAAGAAACAAAATAAATAAGCAAAGGGGAAAAAAAGAGAGAGGGAGACAGACCAAGAAATAGAATATTAAATATAGAGAACAAACTGATGGTTGCCAAAGCAGAGGTGGGTGGGGGGATGGGTGAAGTAGGTGATGGGGATTAAGGAGGGCATTTGTTGTGATAGCCCTAGGTATTATGTGGAAGTGTTGAATCGCTGTATTGTACACTTGAAACTAATAGTATGCTTTATGTTAACTAACTGAAATTTAAATAAAAACGTTAAAAAATGGAAAAAAGAGAAAATTAACAATAGTGAAGGATAAGCAAGTGAAAAGGCCCTGAAACAGAAACATGGCTAATGTCCCTGGAAGAGCAAGGAGGCCAGTATGGGTAGCTAGTGTACAGAAAATGAAGAGAAAGTTCTTATAAAACAACTCCCAAGTTTGACATTTAACATTATCCAGTCTTAACACTCTTTATCAACACTGTTAATTAACACTTTGCTTATGTCCAAAGACTCCATAAGCACTCTCATCAAGATTTTATTATTGTCCTTCTCCTTGTCTATTATATACTCTTTTGTTTCTCTAAGCAATCTATACACTGCCAAGTGAAATACTATGGCTGATGAAAACTATACCATTTTCCCAGCCTATAATAAATTAACTTTTCTCTGAATCTCTTAGAGCACCATTTCTTTCTGTCTCTCTTTCTCCCTCCCTCCATTCTCCTTTCTTTCCTTTCCTCCTTCCCTCCCTTCCTCCCTCCCTTTCTTTCTGTCTCAGTCTCTCTCTCTCTCTCTCTCACACACACACCCAACAAATGTCTTTATATATAAGCATAATGTATTTATAATTTTCTCTCTCCAGATCTAAAATTATAGGCTGAGAAATGGGGAGCTATCTTAATGGCATTCTGTATCCTATAGCAACCACAGTGCTTACAGTAACTCAAATTTTTAAATGGATTTAGTTGTATTTGTCTGTGGGATTGAAAGCTCAGTAAAGTGAGTGATTCAGTCTTTCATTTGACAAACACATTATTGAATACTTACTAAATATTGCCACTGAGGATAGAGAAAAGGGCCCAATCTTCAGTGACAAAAAGATGATAGTCTTGTGTAGAAGACCAACTCACAGATGTGCAAGTACACTACAGCCTAGGGGGTGCCTAGTTGGAGATACACACAGGGGTGTATTCTGGGTCCTCCTAGAAACAGATGCTAAGACAGGATCAAGTGTATAGATTTTCTTAGGGGAAATGCCTGTGAAAGAATAGAGGGAGGAAGTAGAGAAGTTTGAGAAGCAGTCAGTCACGATGCAAGTCTGACTCTGAGTGGAAAGACAGAGTGAAGAGTGGGTGGTTTCCAGGACTGCTGTGCCATCTGAGAAGGTCCAGAAAATCAGAGGACTCACTGAAGCAAGCAAGAATCTGAAGAGTGCGATGTGGATGGGTCTGCCTGAGTCTCACCACACTCAGACATGGACTAGACATGACCTATGAGGGTTGTCGCCTTGGCATGCAGCCACAGATTTCAGAGCACAGCAGTTGCCTTCTTGGTCAAGGATGCTCTTTGTAGCGGGAGACTGTTAGACATAGCCTCAGGGCTGTTCTCTTGTGGGAGTACACTGGATCCAGAATTTAACGGAACTGAGAGGACTTTTCAGAGTAACCTATACTTCATTTTTTTTTTTTTAAGATTTTATTTATTTGACAGAGAGAGAGCCAGAAAGGGAACACAAGCAGGGGGAGCAGTTGGCAGAGGGAGAAGCCAGCTCCCCACTGAGCGGGGAGCCTGATGCCGGGCTCAATCCCAGGACTCTGGGATCATGACCTGAGCTGAAGGCAGACCTTTAATGACTGAGCCACCCAGGCACCCCCAGAGTAACTACACTTGAGTCCAGTCATAAATCTGTATCAAGAGTTAGTTCCCTGAAGAGAAGAGCGGAGAATAAAGAGCCCTGAGGGACGAGGTGCTCCTTAGGTTCAGAAAACCACATAGAGGAGGTGACTTGAGCCTAGAGTACAAAGGGCAAGTGGTGAGGAAGGGAAATGAGAATGAGAATGTGGCAGAGGGCAGAGCATCATGAGCCCCACCAAAAGCAGATGGGTTTTGTTTTGAAGGAGAATTGTCAGGGGGTGTTTTAACCAGGCCAGGTGCAAGACTGCCTGCCTGCTGTATTAAAGAAAAAAGAGTAGGGGCCCCTGGGTGGCTCAGTGGGTTAAGCGTCTGCCTTTGGCTCAGGTCATGATTCCATCAGGCTTCCTGCTCAACAGGCAGCCTGCTTCTCTCTATCCCTTTGCCCCCGCCCCCATTCATGCTCTCTCAAATAAATGAATAAAATAATTTAAAAAAAAAAAAAAGAAAGAAAAAAGAGTAATACTGCTTTCATTTCAGCAAAAGGCAGGTTTTCAGTTTACATTAAACAATAGGTTTAAAGAAGATAAATTGATTTTTAAAATACTTTTCTTTTTGATGGATTTAAAGTTATTCTGAAAGAATTAATATCCAATCCCTGGAAAAATCTAGACTTTAAAATTCAAGGCTCCTAAGAGAAGACACTTAGAAATAGGGGGTTGGCACATCAAGATACCACCTTACACCAGTTAGAATGGCCAAAATTAGCAAGACAGGAAACAATGTGTGTTGGAGAGGATGTGGAGAAAGGGGAACCCTCTTACACTGTTGGTGGGAATGCAAGTTGGTGCAGCCAATTTAGAGAACAGTGTGGAGATTCCCTAAGAAATTAAACATAGAGCTTCCTTATGACCCTGCAATTGCACTACTGGGTATTTACCCCAAAGACACAGATGTAGTGAAAATAAGGGCCATCTGTACCCCAATGCTCATAGCAGCAATGGCCACGGTCGCCAAACTGTGGAAAGAACCAATATGCCCTTCAATGGACGAATGGATAAGGAAGATGTGGTCCATATACACTATGGAGTATTATGCCTCCATCAGAAAGGATGAATACCCAACTTTTGTATCAACAAGGATGGGACTAAAAGAGATTATGCTGAGTGAAATAAATCAAGCAGAGAGAGTCAATTATCATATGGTTTCATTTATTTGTGGACCATAAGAAATAACACAGAGGATATGGGGAGATGGAGAAGAGAAGGGAATTGAGGGAAATTGGAGGGGGATATGAACCATGAGAGACTATGGACTCTGAAAAACAATCTGAGGGTTTTGAAGGGGTAGGGGGTGGGTAGTTGGGTGAGCATGGTGGTGGGTATTATGGAAGGCATGTACTGCATGGAGCACTGAGTGTGGTGCATAAACAATGAATTCTGTTACACTGAAAAGAAATTAAAAAAAAGTACACACACACAAAAAGAACCAAAATTAAGTAAAATAAAAAATTCAGTTCAGCCAAAAAAAAAAAAAGAAGAAAAGAAAAAAGAAATAGGGGCTGGGATTCTTTTGAATTAGAGGCTGTTTTGTTAAAAAATCTCATAAAAACAAAAATTTTATAAATTTTATCAAACTCTCTGAAGTGTTTTGGGAAGGTGTAAGGAAACTAATGTGCTTGGTCAAGGGCTTAATCTAGCAGAGGCACTGAGGAGTTGTTTTCGTGCACCTGTTTGGCTTCCTCTGCCACTTCTCAGAGAACATCCAACACCTTTGGTCTTTCTATGACAGAAATATTAAAGTGTGATATTTATCATCAACAGGATATATTTGATCCTACCACAGGTTCCCTGAAGTGTTTTCTGTAATGCTGGCAACTACTATTAGATAGTACTATAAATGGTTCTGGGAATCCTACTCAAGGCTTATTTACTGAGTGTTAGTAATTAAGACACAAGAGATTATTCACACAATCCAAAATCTTAATTTGTTCTTCTAATAAAATGTTTTATTAAAGTAAATGTGGTCCCATGATTCTCATCACTAGCTATGGACTAATAAACTCAGTAATTGGCCAGACCGGTTAATGAAAAAGATACAGCAATATTTTGAATTACTGAAGGCAAAATCATTTCTACTCACAACATACATACAAACAATCATTGATAATATTAGGCCACATGAAAAATAGTTGCATTTGAGAGATATCAGAGCAATGATTCTGAACTGAGGGAGGGGTGAGATTTTATACGTACTCCTGGAGACGTCTGGCAACATCTGGAGACATACTAGGTTGTTACCTTAAAGGGGGTCACTACTTTCACTTTGTTGGTAGAGGCAAGATGCTGTTAATGCTTCTATAGTGAACAGGACAGCTCTCATCCCACAAGAAAGAATCATCCAACCTGATATGTCAATAACTTTCAAATCTGGAAATTCTGTGGTGGAACGTCCAATGCATAGGTCCTTACTATATCAAGTCCTGATCTAAGAAACAAATGTAAACCACCCCAGTATGGTACATAGAAGATTTAGACAGGCACAATTCCTGGATGAGAGATCTGCCTTCATTCCACAGTATATACACATTTTTTTTTTTTTTTTAACTTGACATAGTCTCTATGATGAGGAAAACAATTGCTTAGTTTTTAGCTTTAATGACAGAGGATTAGGGGCACTGTAGAAGAAAGTTCACTTGCATTTCTGGGGAGAATGTGGCTGCACAGGGCATTTGATCATCCCAAATGGACAATAGATTAGGCCTTCACTATGTGTCCTAGACACTTAGTGACAGTCTTCATTATATGTGAAGCAATTAAGTGACCTTGTTTTATTAAATACTTACTACAATCCATATATATACACATATATATACAACTGTCTGTGATATATAATATATATGTATATATATAATTATAAATAATATGTATATAAATTATAATCTATATTTATATGTTTAATTTATGTACTTTATATATTTTATATACATATAAAATTAGATTGTACAAATTAAATGTGTGTGTAATAAATATATAATATAAATCTCATATATATATATATATATATATATAAAACCTGTTTTACTAATGAAGAAACTGAAAAAGAGTGGTTCATTAGCTTATTCAAGTTCTTACAGCTCATGAGCAGGATGGTTTAATGAGTTGTATATTCTTAAAGCATTATCACTTGAAGTGGCTTTTCCCCCTTGCGACTGTGGTTGCAGTTTTCTATTTTTTAATTTTGAAGCCATTTTTTTAATATATCTAGTTCAGTGAACCCATGCTACCTTCAAATAAGATCCTATATTATCTTTTAGTTGCCAAAGCTAATTACCTTTCCTCAATTTTCATCTACTCTGAGGTTCCTGATTTATTTGTTATTATTGAGATTCTCCCCAGTGACACGATAGTTGGTTGGTTTATTAGTCTTTCTACCTGACCCATCCACTTTTACCATTTCCTTATTTTTGGTTAGACTTTTTACATTCTTCCAAATTTGGTTATCTTCTATGATTTTGTTCTTGAACTTCCTCACCTTTCTATAACCCTGTTGTTGACATCTTAACTTCATTTCTCCCTTCAATGCAGATAACAAAGAAATCAATTTTTATATAGCAGATATGAGAGTATACAAGTGTTTGCTGAATAAAACTGATAAATATACAAGTGGCTTCTGAATAAAAGGTAAATATTATTTAAGTAACAAAAAGAACCAAGGAATAAAAACTAGGGATGACTTAACCTTTCTGAGTGGAGTTTATTTATTTATTAAAGGAGTCTGTGATGGTTAATTTTATGTGCCAACTTGGCTAGGCTACAGTGCCCAGATATTTGCTTGAAGACCGATCTAGATATTTCGCTGAAGAATTTTTTTTTTTTTTAAACAAGATTAATGTTTAAATCAGTAGAGTTTGGGCAAAGCAGATTGTCCTCCATGGTATGGATGGGCCTTATCCAATCAGTTGAAGGTCATAACAGAAAACAGATTGAGGTTTCCTGAGGGAGAGGAAATTCTGATTCCAGCCTGCCTTTCAGACTCAAACTGTGACATCAACTCTTCCTTGGCTCTCTCGCTGCCAGCTTGCGTGTACACACACACACACACACACACACACACACACACACACACACACATATTGGTTCTGTTTTTCTGGAGAATCCTAACCAATATAGAACGGCTGCAAAAGAAACAAACCCAAAATTATCTTCCAGGCCATTGGAGGAGTTTCAGGTAGTGTTAGGTGTTTGGCAATGTCAAATGCTACAGAAAGCTCTGTATTTGCAACAGAAAAGAAACCAGTGAGTAATAAGTTTTCATTGATGGTAACTTAAACAAGAGGAGTTGTAGGGGCATGCTGGGACAAAACTGGAGTTAAAGAGTAGGGGAATGTGAGGACTAGAAGCATTAGACAGATAGCCCTTTCAAGACATTTTATAATGTTGGAGATTATTGTCTATTATCACCACCAGTCCCTGGGTTAAAGTCTTTGCCTGTTGCATGTTCTATCATCCCACAAGAGTTTTGTTTTAAATAACAGCTTTATCAGTATTTAATTCACACATCAAATTCCCTTTGTTCACGTGCACAAATGAGCGGACTTGCAGAGCTGTGCAATCAGCACTAACTAATTCATCACACTTCTGCTGAGTCTCACTGTCCCATCTATCTGCTCATTGCCTCCATATTCATCGTCTTAAAATACAGAATAATCAGGTCTCTTCTTGTCCAAAAACGTGTCACAGTTTGTTTACTTAATTACTTATTATTTTGGTGTAGTCTCAAGGCCTCCAGACTTTTGGTCCCTTTCACATACTCTCTAGTTCCAGAAAGATACAGGATTTTTATTTTTTCTTTTTAATTCCTGAGCAGTAACTTTGGCATATGCTGTCCCCCTAATCTGGAACTCTCCACTCCCACCAAGCCAGCATCATATATAATTCCTATTCATCATTCAAACTTATCTCATATGTCATGAAACTCAAAGGATCTCCCCTTTACTTCATAACTGATTATCTAAAGGTCGGTTTGGTTATGTATAATAGTAATCATGGAAATGGTGTTTTATGAAGATAGAGGGTTACATTTTCTCATAAAATAGTCCAGATTTAGACAGTCCTTAGGGTGGGAATGGTGACTTTCGGTCATGGGAGACCCAGACCTAGTTTCATTAAAACTAGGAAGTTACCCATGTTCCCACTGACAAAATTAGACTCACAGAAGATGCATCCTAAGCAGAAAGATGGAGAAAAGAAGACAATGTCATATTCTAGTGCTCTAAAAAAAAAAAAAATTACTGAAAGTTTTCAACTTTGACTTCCAACTCATTGATCAGCATGCACTCAAGCAAGTGACACCACCTAGCTGAATGGATGCTGGGAAATGTAAGCTTCATTCTTGGCAGTCAGTATTCTATAAAGGGCATTGGAAATTGGAGCAGGCAACTTAAAGTCTCTGTAGATTACAAATCTAATCTAAGATTAATTAAGATTAATTAAGATTACAAATGTAATCTAAGCTCTTTGAAACTTTTGGCCTAATATTGCAATTGTTTGGACAATAGCCTTGGGTAAAACCCATTCCTATTTAGGTCATAAATTCTTAGAGAAGGCCCATATTTGACCTCTGTATCCACTCTAGTATTCAACATGTTTGTTTTCACATAGAAGTGTGTTGGTGTTTCGATGATATATTGTAACTTACTCTCTCCTGAATTCAGAATCAACTATAATAGAGACAGGAGTAATACAGAGACAACTGGCAAAGCTGGACTGGGGTGTGAAACCACAGATTGGACCTAAGGCCAGATTTGTTTTCCTATAACATATCCCACAATTTTGTGTCAGACAAAGAAATCATACAACTATGTTTTATACAATTAGATCTTGCTCTGTTGCTTCTTGCATGGAAGGTGGAAATAGGTCTTAAGCTCCTTAACAGACACTAGTTCAAGAGATGTGTTCAGAGAATGATGTATAAACAATGAATCTTGGAACACTGAAAAAAATAAAATAAAGTTTACGTTAAAAAAAAAAAAAGATACGGGCTCTGAGAATGAAAGAGAGTGAGAGTGAAAGCCATGAGTAATGCATTCTTAACTCTCCTTTTATGAATTCCACCAACTATATAAGTTACTGATCTTTCTGTGGTATGGAGAGGTAAGGGGTACAGGCAAGACCCAGAGTGTTTTGTCAATGTTCTAACACTCAGGTAGCAGAATACAACTTTACCAAAACCAGAATAATAGGTAATTAGTGTTTCTCTTAACAAAGCATGTAGCACATGTTTATTATAGACGTTGTCCTGAGAATTTCAATACTTGTCATGTACAATGGCATGTACATATTGTTCAGTAATTATATAGGAGTTCAGCATCATATGGATTATCATCTCCCACTTCAGGCCTGAAGATCATCTTTAAGTGATTTCTTAAAGAAATAAGGAAAGTGAAGAGTTAACTGCTTGTTTAAATATATATTATAACTTATCTAGAACTTGCTAAAGCAAATCAAGTATTGTTTGCATAATAATACATTTTTTTTCTTCTGTATTTCATCATTACTAATAGGTTCTTTGATCACAAATGACCAAGTCACAAAATGTAATTTTTACATTAAATATATTTACATTTACATAAATGTAAATTTATGGAAGGTGTAGGAGACATGTCACACATTAGATGACAGAATTAATCAGTTCTTTCTGAACACTTTTTTACACCCTCTAGTCTAGTTTTTATCTGACTATATTACTTTTTTCTCTTTAAAATTCTGTCTTGCCTGCTGGACTGAGTGAGGAAACTGGGTCTTAATTATTCCTGGAGTTCCCAGAACTTAGACCTTTTCCCAGCACAACGCATATTTATTATAAGACTAATGACTACTCCATTTTTTTGAGATGAAGAAAATAATACATCTCCAATGTGAGAAGCTGGTAGTTTCTATTTACTTGTCTGTGAATAAGAATAATGAATATGGAAATGAGAAAATCATTTTGTGACCAAATACATTGTGTTTTGAATTTATTTGGGTCTTAGAACATATAAATGAGTGAGAGAAGGAATTTGAGAGCAAAATACAAATTCTAAAGCCTTAAGAAATACTTGATAGTAAGTACTGTACTAAAATCATGAAGGCAAGTAGAGGTGGACACCTACACATAGCCAAAAGAGTAGTACAGCCATAAATTTTCACATGGACTCTTTCATTTGACCAATGCCAAGAAATCCCATTACTCTAAGTCACTCTGAGCTTGTAATGGATATTGTTGATTCAATTCGTTCTTGAGGTCTTTCTCTGAATTCGTTCTTGGTGGTAAGTATACCATGCTGAAAAAGGTAGGCTTTTATGAAAATTATGCTTAGCAATGGCAGTGAGCATGCACACATACAGAAAGTCCTGAGAGATACTAAACAAAAAACAAACAAACAAAAACACTGATAATTTATAGCAAAGTTTTCTTCCCTACAGAATCATTTTTTATAGGAGGATTTATATGCAAGCTTTAGAGAATTCATTCTCTCACAATTCATTAAATCCTACCAAACCTACATACACATTGTTTATTAAATAGATTATATCTGTATTATAAAACATAACTCACCATATCTCTGCCCCTAATGAGATAGCACAAGAGTAAAGGGGATATTCATACTGATTTTTCCCCTTGACTTCCTGGGTACATCATAAGTTGGAATTGTTCAAGTCAGCCCTAACTTGATTAGTCTTTTTTAGTTCTTGGGTCAGTTCTGAGCAGGACAAAAGAAAATTAGTAGCTTCTGTTCAACCAGAGGATATGGCCTAGGATTAGTCTTTTGTCAATGAAACCAATATCTTGGGTAAGTTCTAGTTACTTATGGAGTTTCCTACTTAGCTTTCCACTTAACCCCCTATCCTTTCTCACTCTTCTTCCCTCTCCTTCCTTTCATCACCAACAGAGTAGACACATCTGTGTGACTATATTTTTTCTTCATTTTTCTAACCTGATCCTTCAATGATATGCTAGAAACAGAACTCTGTCTTAAAATTCCTTAATCAGAAAAATCTATTACTGGCAGCAACTGAGTCCTATTTCACATTATCCAATCCTATTTACCATTATCCAGTGGTGTTCTTAAAAAACCACCACTGACTGTTAAATATTAGAAAACCAACTAATACTGGCTGATAAATAATTTTTTATGCACCAAAACCCATTTAGATCAGGTCTAAACTTTCATCCCTTTGGACACTGCTCATAACATCATAACAGCCTACCCTTAGGTAAGCTGACGATAGTAGGGCATATTTTCTTTTTAGATACTGCACAAACTCAACATCCTCTCCCTTTCTCCACACTGCTCATATTACTGAGAACTCAACATATCTTCAAACATGCTCAAGTAATATCTAAAGAAATATTTTATTTTTCATTGTATGCCCCAAAAGAATATAGGATTAATGTACACAAAGAAAGATAAAAATAGTCACACTGGTGCAAAATATGTTTACTGACACTGACTAACAAAGAACAAGACTCAGTTGTTATTCATCCTTTTCAGACACATTGCTTGAGTTAAGCAAATTTCAACTTGTTCTGTAGCATTAGTCAGACATCCAAGCTTAAAATTTTGCATTGTTTAATATTTTCCATTACTGTGAAGGTAAACATAGTCATTAATCCAAAATCTTGGCAACAGCAATGTTTTGTGTGTTACCACCAAGACTGTGGTAAATTCATGAGTGCATAGGAAATTTTGATGTACAGTGTTTGCAAGAATGGATAAATAATGTTCTTGAAACATAGTTGAGTGGATGTTTATTCTGTAAATCACTATAACCATTTAAATAAGAAGCTTAGAATGATGTTAAAATATTTTTTAAATAGTCCAAAGTTCTTCAAATATAATTCAAATTTATTTTCCAGCAATCCTAAGAATCAAATCATCTTCTCCAGTAAAACGGCATTTTCTCCACCAAAGAAAATGAAGTAATGTTATAGAGTCATTTTTTAAGAGGGACATATTTGAGAGTAAGCCAAATATCTAAGCCAACACTTGTTTTTAAAAGTAAAAGAAACCAAAAAAAAAAAAAAAAGAAAAAGTAGAGTTTGGGTGCTGTCTTACAAGCTTCATTTTTGTACACATACTTAGAAGAAAAAGTAAGACTTAATAATCTATAATTCTATTTACTGAATTTTCTATTATTGACATTTTTAACACGTTTGGAGAAATATATATTTTTTGTGATGTTGAGTTACAAAAGAAATGTCATATCTATATTTCATTTCCTTTCTTCTTCTTGTGCAAAGATTTATTCAGGATGACCACTGAAGTGAGCCAATGGATGGTTGCCTAATAAACACAGGAAAAAGAAACAATTTCAGGATAACTTTTTAATGTGTCAGGTTGTCTGGGTCCATAAACTGAAGAATGAGAAAGGGTTCCCAGTCCTAATTCCAAATACAATGTTTAAAAAATTTTGAATCTCCCTAATGGAATCTTACATGGCCAATTTCCTTCTGATTAGACTGGGAATTGGCACATGTGTAACGAAAATTCTTCAGTAAGAGACAAAGCATTTTCCCAAACGATGTCTTTCTCCATTTTTAATTTGATTATAAGCTTCAGAGATAGAATAGAGAGCCAATGGTGTAGAATATGATCAAGAAATTGTGGCTTCAGCCTGAGTCATCTAAGTGTCCTGGCTTTTTGATATAATTTAAATAATATTTTCCACTGTGGAGGATAATGAATTTTGGGAAACTCCTAAAAATATTCATTTAGGGTAAGTTGTATTATGTGGAAAAGGTCTGAGGAAATAGAATTTGATATAATTATTATATAAGGTTCATGTGGTTCTTTCAAAAACAATGTATATTTGAAGTGGCCATCATAATGCCATGCTTCCCAATCAACTAAAAATATACAAAATGCTGATGATTGAAGACAAAGAACAAAGAGAAAGGAATAATAAATAACCACTCACCTCCTTTCTTCATTGATTGATAGTCTAGATAGTCTAGATTTTCTATCTTTGTAGTAAGAGCTCAGGTAGGTGTGAGACTGTGAGACTACATGTAAACAATTTCTTCATTCTGACGTCCTTCTGGTCTTATTTATAAAATGAGGATTGTGTCTTTGTGGTTTCTAAGATCCCTTCCCACGTAACACTGATATATCCCTGTATATCTCTGTGGTCTCTATAGGAAATATAATCCCTATGAAATTAGCAGAAGCAAGTAAGATTGATTTTTCAAACATGTGGAAGATTAACACTTTAAAAGGAAGGTACACTTTAAAAGGAAAGGTTAACTCCTGTTAAAATTTTGCCAGCATTGAAACATATTAACAGGACAAGGAACAGATATAAAGGAAAAATCAAATGGAAGATACCCTGATAAAGCTACTAGAACATATAGAATAGGAAGCATAGAAGGAGCTATTTACTGCAATGTGAGTCTTGACTACATGGATGGAGAGTTTATCATACACCAAGAAATGTGAAATACAGAACATCTGAGAATAAGACATAAACTGGTATGTGTACCAAACGTGAAAATCATAATTATCATTTTGAACTCAGACCATTCCAACACAACAGTCAAGTGCTGAGAACTGAAAATCAATATCTAAAGAATGTTCAGGGAAGAATATTAGATATAAATTCTAAACAAGGGCAAAATTCACATAAAAAGAAAGGAAAAAGGCATTTTGACATATACAAGAATTTTTTTAAAAGATAGTATCTCTACAAAAGTCTATTTGAAGATGCTGTCCAGTCAAATAAATAATAAATCAAAATTAAACACACATGAATCAATAGGTCAAAGAATGAAATGACTAAGGAGAGTTCTGAATCCAGGTCAACATATCATTAAATCCTAATAATTACAGCAACTGGCTGCAAAAGAGAATGGAAGTACTTTAATTTTAGAAATAAAAACCAATACATTGAAAAATAATAGAGAAGCAAAAATATCATTAAGTGTGCAAAATATTGGAAGACTTGGCCATACAGGGAAGGGTATCATAGCCCTTCATGTTTCACAGCTGAGAATCCAAGGATATTAATTTCTATAGCTGATAACCAAAAATGAATGTTTAGAAAATATAATCTAAAGATATAGATGTACTCACTCTGAGAAAAAACATTGAACAGACTACACTTTTAAATTAGCAAAGATACAAAAGAAACAATAACGAAAACAACCAAAATAAAGGATATACATATTATAAAAGAAAAAAACAAAACAAAAATGTTTAGACTTAAATGCCTGAAGCAAAACAAAAAATCAGATAAGACAGTAAACGTAAATTTCACCAAACCAGTAAGTACATCCTGAAGACTTCTAAAGGGAATAAAATAAGTTATAAATTAATAATAATCAAATCAACCTTATATTTTTCATCAATAAAACCAAATGCCAAAAAATAAAACACCTTCAAAATTTGGAGGAAGAAAATTTTTAATCTAGAATTCTATACTCCTGTAGTACATTATACAATTACTGAGATATATTGACTCCCTCATAGTAATAGGATTATACATCTCTGTCAATTGACCTGTGAGTTGCCTATGCATATGCTGCCATGGCACTGACAACAGAGTTTGACCAGGTGACATGCTTTGGCAATTGGGATGTGAATGAACATGGTATTTGCTAGATCTGAGTTGGAAGCTTTAAATGTTGTTGCATGATTTGGTTTGACATGACCCAGTGCCCCTGCCTTCTGCTGTGAGAATGTGCATGCTAGACAGGGACTATTCTGTCAGCACGGGACTGGGAATGAGAAGACATGGAGCCACACTGACCTCCTGAGTCACACTGAGCCATACTGGGTCAAACAGAGCTAAAGCTGATCCACAGCCCTCAGACAATGTGAGGCAGAAATAAATATATGCTATTGTAAATCACTGAGGCTTGGGACTGTTTATTACCATAGCAAAACTGAAAATACAGCCATAAAATTGGCTTTTTACCCCTTGAGAAGGGAATTTATTGTATTCTTAACATCCATTCCCTCTCTATCTAAAGTTAACACAGAAATTTTCATTTGGGAGTTACTCCTCCAAAATCCATTCAATAATTTGTACGATTCTATGTACAGTTCCTAACTCCATGAGTGGGGATAAGCTAATCATGAAGCATTCAACATGTCCCTCCCATTTGGCCAAGCTGATTGAATTGGAAATCTGTGCTTGACCTCTTTCAGCCACGACAAGCATGTTCTGCACCTTTATGTAGTGGTATGGTTACTAATGTAGAAAAATGCTTTCTCTGGACTTAGGCTTAGATAGATATAAGTCCAGATATTTCAAGAGCCTTTGTGAGAAAACAGACTGTTTTCAAAAAGCCAAACATGAAATTAGAATTAAGACATGGAGAGAGACTGAGCTGTGATGACATTATTAAGAACTTGAATACAACTATTGTATTCTTAGGTGTTCCCTAAACCAGTGAATCTCCTTTTATGATTTAGCCAGTTTGTTAGGTTATTTTTACTCAAAACCAAAATAATGTGTATTACTATAGTTCTCATTTACCTTTTTTTTTTTTAATTAGATGAATTACTCAAGTAAGTGAATCAAGAAAGAGGAAGATCTTGAATTTGAGAAACTCAATGAAATAGTAGGGAAACTCAATGAAACAGTAGGGAAACAGATGTGAATTTTGTAAAGTAACTGGACACGTAATGGGAAAAATAACTGCCTTCAAGAAAGTTCCAAGAATTTCTTCAAAAATGCGTCTCTAACAACAGAAAAAATTACTAAGAAACTGGAAGTGTAAACAATGTTTATGATTGATTGATTGATTGTTTTCCCAGTAAGAGAAAACAAAGGCAGGCAGAAATATCCAACCCTATCAAAATACCATTGACATTTTCCCACAGAGCTGGAACAAATAATCCTAAAATTTGTACCGAATCAGAAAAGACCCCTAATCACCAGGGGATTGTTGAAAAAGAAAACCAAAGCTGGGGGCATCACAATGCCTGACTTTAAGCTATATTATGAAGCTGTGATCATCAAGACAGCATGGTACTGGCACAAAAACAGACAGACAGATCAATGGAACAGAATAAAGACCCCAGAAATGGACCCTTAACTCTATGGTCAACTAATCTTCAACAAATTAGGAAAGAATACCTAATGGAAAAAAGACAATCTTTTCAATAAATGGTGCTGGGAAAATTGGACAGCCACATGCAGAAGAATGAAATTGGAATATTCTCTTAGACCACATACAAAGATAAACTCAAAATGGATGAAAGATCTAAATGTGAGACAGGAATCCATCAAAATCCTAGAGGAGAACATAGGCAGTAACCTCATTGACATTGGCCACAGTGACCTCTCAAGACACAACTCCAAAGGCAAGGGAAACAAAAGTAAAAATGAATTTTTGGGACTTCATCAAAATAAAAAGCTTTTACACAGCAAAGGAAACGTAAAGAGGTACAGAATTTCCTTCCTCCATTGAGCTTGCACTCAGTGGGTGGAGGCTTTACTTAGGCAAGGCATATATTAACAAATATAGTCTTTGCCTCACCTTATTCATGGCACAGAGGTTTCATGATGGTCAGCCAAGAAAATCAGAGGTTACCCTCCTCACCCAGCACTTTGTTCATAAAGCAAAGGAGTCACTTCAAGACAAGTGGCCCACAGTCCTCTCTCCCATACCTTTGGAAATGACTGAAATTTTGCCCATGGAGAGAGGCAGGCGAGAGAGCTTCAAAACACTCCTCAGGTGAACAAACTCTAGTGGGAGTAGAGTGTGGTAAATTTAATGCCTAAAAAGGCACTCAAAAACAATGGGAGTTTGGAGGGCAAGCAATTCAGAGGCTGGTAGCTCTAAAATAGCAACAAGGTAAAATACAGGCCAGTTAGTTTATCAGAAGGAACCAGGGGAAGAAACAGCTAAATATATCCCTGCTAGTTTCAGAACAAACCTCAAAGACTAGCTTCAGAAATTACCACCCCTACCTTTGCAAAGGGACATGTGAGTTGGATCAGACTATGGAGCAATTTATATCCCAGGGCATTGCCAAGAACAACAGAGCGATCAGCCAGCAATTAGTGGAGCCTAACAGCTGGGTGTAATATACCAAAGGAGGCAGACAGTTTAACAGGAAGAACAGAAGAGTCAAAGAAAGCTCTTCTGAAAATCTGTCATTCCTGGATGATAAGGCCAAGCCCTGCACCCTCTGATGTGTGACATCAGAGGTTTCATGTTGCAGGAAAACAGACTTCACAAAAATAGTTTATTCAAATTACTAACCAAATAAACAAACAAACCGTAGCAAGAAAGTCCTGAACAGAGATGATAGCACCCCATTACTACCATGAATTATCTAAATGGCCAGTTTTCAATAAAATATTATCAGACATGCAAAGAAATAAGGAAGTGTGATCCATTCCAAAAAGAAAGCAAATAGAAACAGTGTGTGAGAGGGCCAGGTGTCTACTTAAGCAGACAAAATCTTCAAAGCAACTATTATAAATATGTTAAAAAAAAAAAAAACAACTAAAAGGAAACCATGCTTTAAGAAATAAAAGAAGTTCAACTGTTTGACAATGTGAGGGGCTCCATGGACCTACTTCTCAGTGAAACTGGTGAAAATTATGAAAGAACAATCATTTACATGACTACGTTGAATGAAAAATGGCAGACAAAATTATGTACTGTAGTGGTTTATTTATATAAACTCTAGAAAATGTAAACTAATCTAAACCGGCAGAAGGCAGATCAGTGGTTGCCTGTTATGCCAGGACTGGGAGGGAGGGTGACAGGTGTGATGGAGTAATTACAAGGGATCACAGGGAAACTTTTTGGGGTGATATGTAAATTATTTTGATGGTGATCCTTTGTAAGGGTATACATATATCAAAATGTGTCAAAATTTAAACTTTAAATATGTATAGTTATTTAGGCAAAAATTAATAAATTAAAAATTAAAAATTAATAAAGCTTTCTTAAAAAGTTGGACAAAACACAATAGGGAAGAGCTAACAAAAGAAAGTAGGGGTCACAATTCAATAGTTTTATCATTAGAGCATTTAACTCAGGAGATATATTTAAAAGCTACCTTCCCACAATATGTACTCCATTATTGTACTACAAAAATTATTGATTTAAAAAATTATAAAGGATTAACACTGAAGCATAGAATTAATCTTGCAGGTAGACAGAAACATTTTGAAGTTCTCTATCCATCCTTATACTCCTTTGCAATTTGAGGGCTGTTCTAAATTCAGAATGGTTTGACTACTTGAACATCTGCAGAGATAAATAGTTTGCTCCTTTCTCAGACTAGTGTTTATCAAACTGCATAAGAATTACTGTGCTTATTTTATGTACAAAATAAAATTATATATATGGGATGTATGACCAACTTAAGGAAGTTTCAAGTGTAATTTGGTTAAGGTGTGATTTCTTTGCCTTACAAGCACGTATGCAATCAAAGTCAAAGCCGAAGGCATTAAATCAAATTTACTTTACCATCATGGATATATAATGAGGATTATAAGAGTGTAGCAAAGAGCCATTATTCCCTTAAAAAATTATCATCAACTACATGGAAAATAATAGCAAGGAATACAAAGAAGTAGCAGAAAAATCTAGTAGAAGTTTGAAATTTTTTCTGTCCTTCATACTTATTTAAATCTTAAGGAGGTCAGATCAATCTGAATGTTCAATAAAGTAAACAAATGATATTAACCCTATTTTCAAAAAGCTGATTTTTATTAGTTGTACATTTAGGAATATAAAATACTTTATATTTATTAGTCACTTAAGTATAATTTGGCATTAAGAATCTTGATTTTGGAGATATGTTCGACTCTACTATGGAGACTGTTTTTCGTGTTAATTATTGCTGCCTAACAAACCCCTCTAACCCTCAGATGCATACAAAAAAAAAAAAAAGGGCATTCCATTATTTTTCAGTAACCTGTAAATGGTCTGGTGGTTCTTCTGATATTTTGCCTAGACCCATTATGGCACTTTCTTCAGATGGAGGTTTAGCTGGGACTGGAATATGCAAGAAGGCCTTATTTTTCAGGCAGTCAGCACGACTTTTTGTTGAGGTACCTTAGTTCTTCTGCATGTAGACTGCCTATAGTATTCTTGACTAGTTTCTGAAATGGTACTCTCATGGCAGCTCAAAGTGGGCACGGAAACACTCTCAAGGCCAAGGCTTAGGATTCATTTTCTCTTGATCAAAGTAAGTCACAAGGTTAGCCTATGCTCAAGCATATGAACTTAGGCAGGGATGCTGCCCTCAAGATTCTTAGAGACCCTTCTGGCAAACAGAGATGGAAAATGAGGCACCAATTTATATCTCTCAGAAGAGTTAACAAAAATTATATTGCCTTGATTAGATCTTTGCCCCTTGGGCTCATTTGAAGTTGAAGACTTGTTACTGCTAGGCAGAATGATGCTTGTAACATAACACACTCTGGACCTTCTACATTTTTCTAAATTCTAATTGCAAATCGTTTCCTTCTTTAGTTCATCTTTTCTTCCAATACCTTATTAGTCTCAGCTAAATGAAACCAATCTGCATTCTCAATATTCTGCCTATGAATATACTTAATCCATTCCTGTTTGTCAGGTATATTTTCCACTTCCAATATTTGTGTTAATTGTTTCACTGCTATTGTTTCACATTGATTGCCCTTTCTCTAACCTCCAACAGTCCCTTTGCCATTTTGCCTGTCTTTGCTTATAGATTCCTCACAGCTTTTCCAAGTTGTACGTGCTACCCAGGTTCAAGGCACAGTTATTTTAAAGTTATGTTATAGTAGCTCCCAACTTTTAGGTACTGGTTTCTGTACTTGTTAACTATTGGTACAAAACAAATCGTACCACAACTCAGTGGTTTAAACCACAAATATTTATCATTTCTCCTCATCTTGTAGGTTGGCAGGTGATTCCCCTCTATTTTATTTGGCAACCTTCAATGGCTTCTGGAGGACAAACTGGGCTATTTGGAAAAGAAAATAAGTTTTCTTTTACCCCTCTGAGTTCTTGCTGAGGACCTAGTAATAAAAACGATTAAGAAGATTATCAAGGAAAAATAAACAGAATTTTATTAACATGTGTGCTGCCTCATCTGTACATGGGAGATAACAGGGGAAAATGAGTAATTCAAAGAAGTGTCTAGCTTTCAGACTTAAACAGGGGGAAAAGAGATATAGACCTCTTAGGGGAGAATAAATGACTATGAATGGGCCTTTAAAAGAACAGATGAGAAATATGATAGTTTGTGACAGTTTGTCTGGGTATGGTGTACACTTAGGTCTTTTTTGCTATAATAAGAGACCATATTTCCCAGTTAGTAAAACTCTCAGAGAGGGAATTTATCACAATTGATCTTTTGGAGGATCTGTTTTAGGGCAAATAAGGGGAGTTCATAGAAACCCTGTCTCTGTTTTTCACGTGCCCATAGTTCAAAATGACCTAAATGCCAAAGTGGCATGTTTGAGGGTGGTATATTTGCTACCCTTAGCTATAAGGTACCATATGACCTAACTCACCTACTTGAAAGTGGTGCTATATCCCTTTTGTGACAACATAGTTCTCCAAATTGTCTCTTACTTTTCAGTGGGCCAGACCAACTTTCTTACATAATGATCTTGGAGTAGCAATTTGATAGAGTAAAGGCAAATATTGGAAAGCCTCTTGAGGCCATAGCTTCTGAATTCACACAACAGAATTTCCAGTACATTTTATTGTTTAAAGATGTCACAAAGACAGCCAAGATTCAAGGACTGAAGAATTAAACTTTATCTTTTCATGCTAGTTGCTATAAAGAATTGGTGGCCTTATTGGAGCAAAGATTAATAAAGTCACAAAGATGTCTGGAAACATTGTATTCTCACTGATATTAATTTAAAAACACAAATACTAAAGAGAAAGAATAATTGCAAATTTTATCTCTAGCTTTTACAGAAATAAAAATAAATAGTAAACTGAAGAAAGAGAAAACATCTAGTCCCTCCACATAAGTTATATTTTTATTTATTTTTTCTGTGAATGACTTGACTCAGTATTTTGGTTTTAATTTTCTTGAACAACTTAGGTGTTCCAAGGATGGAAACTGTCATAATAAAAGTTTCCTGGCATGGAGAATCCTATTTTTCATAATAAGACTGAGGGAGAACAAAAAACACAGATTCTTCATAAAACAGCTTCCTTTGGTGCTACTGAAACACAGGATGGATGACTTGGAGGTGTCACCAGAATTAGTTGGTGTATATATATGTAACTGAATATACATAGAGAGAATTAAAATCAGTTTAACATTCCATCATATGCAGTGTTAGAAAGTAGTCTCATGTCTCTTCTGTATAGAGTCATCATTTTTATATATTCTGTCTTAGAGTTAAGGGTTTTTTGGTTAGTTTTTTTTTTTGCAATTAGGCTTTGTGTATTCAGTATTATGCTTCTGAAGTTATACACATGGACATTGATGACATTAGTTAATTGTGTAACAGTTTTTAATTAAATAGTCCCATCTTGCATAATATATTTCAATGGGTTATCCATTTCAGTATTGACAGTATTTCAAAATGCGCCATCATCATAAACCCTGTTATAAATACTTTGTTTATATCTCCTTGCTTACATTTGCAAACCTTTGTCAAAGAGTGCAAATGCTGAGTTGTGGGATGGGAACATATTCAAGTGTCCTAGAGATTGCCAAATTCTTCTCTCAATGATTGTAACACATTACATTCTTACCCACCCAAAGTATACAGTTGTTCCAGGAGGTCCACATCTCCCAATACTAGAAATTGCTGGATGTGTTGATTTTTTTAATTTAAATGTGTGAACTAATGTCTCATGGTTTTTAATGGGAATTTCCCTTATAACCATCAATCTTGGGTTGTTTGCCTTTTTCTTATTGATTTATAATTCTTTATACAGTTTGCTTACCATTTCATTTTCAGTCATATATGTAACATTAGTTTCTTAGGCTGTGACTTGAATTTTAATATTGGCCTTAAGTAATTCTAAGTAGGTGGCTTATAGAGCACAATTTGAGAAAAAATATTTGTACTTTGGAGTGAAGATAAAGTCTTTAAAATATAAAGATTCATCTGGAAATTAAATAACAAAGGTATGATATAAATTTCTTCTCTGTAATCCAATCATCCTCATAAAAGTATATTTATGATATAATAACAATAAATGATGAATTGACTTGTTCTTAATTTTACATCTTGAGGGATATTATACTACTATGCCCAGTCAGCAATATTTGTATAGACTGAAAAGTCTTCACTATTTTCAACATATTCCAGTGTAAACAAAGAATATTGATTTAAACTCATTCATCATTGATCTGGGCTTCTGCATGTCTGACACCATACTCATCACTCAGGGTAGAGTGATGAAGATACACAACTTGCTCACTAGTAACTTTTTGTCTGGAAGGAAAAAAAAAGCACTAAAATATGAATATTTTGAGTACAGTTTGTGTAGTACAAGTGCTGTTACTGAAGACATAATAGGACCACTTATGTAAAATTGTGGGGTCAACTAATGCTAATGTCAGATGGTACCTAAGTTGAGCCTTAAAGACTAAAGTGACATTAATTGGTCAAGTGTTTCAAAATCACCGTGATTATCTCTATTTCTTGTGACTCTCTTACAAATATAAGATTTAAAGATATCACTAGGGATTTAATGAATCTAAATCCTTGAGGTTGGGTACCTAGAATATGTATTTTTGAAACTTCCCAGGTTATTTTGAAAATCAGCTACTTTCTTGGAACCATTAAGTTAGACAAATGAGAGGTAAAAGCCACTCTTAGCACAGAAACAGGAGAGGGAAGATGTGAAGGTATGATTAACCCGAGCATGTTCTGAGGATGGCAAGTAGATCAGGTTGGCTGTCATGAAGAGCGTGACTGGGAACATGGTAAAAGAAAAGCCTGAAAGCTAAGCACAAACCAAATGGGTAATGCAATTAGTAAAAAACGTGACATGTAATAGATGCTCAATAAACATTTACTAAATGATGAATAAACCAATTAATAGGTGAGTCATTATGACTTTCCATGCCTTGGTCAGAGCTACATGTTTATCTTGAAGTTTATGAGGAGCCGATGACAGACTTCAAGGAGGGGAATAAAAATCAACATTAAATTAACACAAATGAAATACTGTAAAATGACAAAAAAAAAAGTGCCCATATCTTGTTTTATTTTCTTAAATACTCTCTGGAGTCATGACCAGCATTCATAAGTGATGGTTTTCCAAATTCTTATTTGATCTTCTATTGTAAGTACTTCAACTTAGCACAACTGCCAATCAAATTTCACTAAACCCTTGACAGAAGAAACAATCAAACCTGATATGGAAAGGACTGACTGTCCTATTTTCCACCTGTTTTGAGAAATATGACATATACCGCCGGGAGAAAATAATCATCTTAATTTTCCTATTACTGTAACGAATAATTTAAACATATAATAATACTCTGAATGTTTTATTTTTATAATGCAGCATATCATCTTTTTTGGTTTTGACAGCATGACTTTTTTCCCCTAAATTCAATTTTTGAAATGCTGCACCTTTGAAATGCTGTACTGATTACAAGAGTAGAAAAAAAAAAAAAGTCCTCCTAGCCCTTCATGAATAGTATGTAGAAAAAGAAAATAAGAAAGAAAAACAGAGGAAGGGAAAGAAGAGATGACAAGTGGGAACCACTGTCACCATGAACTAAAAAATTTTTTTAAAGATTTTATTTATTTATTTGACAGAGAGGGATAGCGAGATCAGGAACACAAGCAGGGGGAGTGGGAGAGGGAGAAGCAGGCTTCCTCACAAGCAGGAAGGCATACGCGGGGCTTGATCTCTGGACCCTGGGACCATGACCAGGGCTGAAGGCAGACACTTAACGAACGACTGAGCCATCCAGGTGCCCCATGAACTTTAATTAACGTACTTTTCAATGTGCCTCCAGAGCTCTGGTGTGAAGGAGTGGCTTAGAGGCCAAGGTAAGTGATTCAGTCATTTGGAGTGACTCTCCTCCCTTGGGATTGATGCCACCTTAAAGATAAATCACTTTAAGTACGCCAGAGAAAGCAGCCCCAGAGAGAAGATGCCCAGGAGGAGCATGAAATTAACTGGACACAAGTAAGTGAAGGACTAGGGGAATTTGGTCCTGCAAACCAAACAGGATTGAGCCCAGCACAGAAGACACTGTGGTCATCAAATCTTTATCTTCAAGCTAGCTGTTACCTGGAAAGTATGAGTTACCATTAGTATTAACAAACACTCTATCTTTAAGATGAATCTCAAACTTCTTGCAGTATAAAAGGCCTTTCTCAATCTGCCTTCAGACTCTCTCCTTCAGACGTCTCCTCATCTTTTGCCTCTGTTCTTGCAAAGCTTTACCATGTTCTCAGGTACAACACATGACCTGCCTGCCTCTAGTTGCTATATCTTTTAAGATGTTCTTCCCTTTGCCTGGGGAACATTTTTTAAAAATTCTCTTTTACCCTGGGATAACGGTTATTTGTTTTTTCAAATTTATCTGTCTTCATTTACTCCAAGATCGGTCATATGCTTTTGTGCATGTGTTCTCATAGTTCTCAGTGCTCTCTGCAGATCAGTTTATTCAATTTATTTAATTAAAGAGCTCAAAAATAAAGATGTTCCACTTTATTCTAAACTTGGGAACATCAATCAGTTCAACACCTTTAGGGGGCTGGTGGGGGATACAACTAGCAGAACACCAGGTATAATAAATAGAGAATGGCAGATTTATGGATTTAGATGTGGCATGTCCTTCACATGAGAACTTTTTTTTTTTTTTTAAGATTTTATTTATGAGAGAGAGAAAGAGAGAGAGCAGGGGAAGTAGCAGTGGAAGAGAGACAAGCAGACTCCTCACTGAGTGTGGAGTCCGATGTGGGGCTCAATCTCAGGACTCTGAAACCATGACCTGAACTGAAACCAAGAGTCAGACACTTAACTGACTGAGCCACCCAGGCACTCCCACAAAACATTTTTAATACTCTGCTTTCCTTGTAACTTTCCTTGACAAACAAAATACAAAATACGAAAAACAAAAATCGTAAGTCAAATGTAGTTTTACAGCTACTAGTTTTGTTATATCACATATTCCAAATTAAATACATACATACATACATACAAGGACTATTTAAGAGGTCAACAGAAGGATTAAGAGAGTAGAAAATTGAATACTCCTCATCATGTGAGTCAATGTCATTTAACGCCATGTCTTTTGTTACAACTCAAATAATTTCAGATACAACTAGCAGTATGCATTTCACATTTTGAAACTATAGAGGCTAGATGAAAACCCCACTGATCTAGCATGATTAAATTGGGCTCCTGAAGCCAATTCCAATATTCCAATTTCCAATTCCAATGTGTGGAAGGTTCCCCACACAGACAAGGAACTCTTGGACACAAGCTGGGTATCCTGCAATTCAACTCAATTCTGACACTATTTACCTGGTGAAAGCATGATACCACAGAGTAAGGGTTCAGTCCTACAAGACTACACATTCCCCTTACCCTGCTCAAGATTCTAATCTCAAGTTCAGGTTGCTGTACTTTTGACCAAGTGGCTCTAAATCAAAGGTTCCATGACACCCTTGTCAGGTTTTATTAGTTTGCCAGAACAGTTCACAGAACTCAGAAACATTTAATTTACTAGATCACCATTTTATTATAAAAGGCTATGGCTCAGGAACAGCCAGTCAGATGGAAGAGATGCACAGGGCAGGACATAGGAAGAACGTACAAAACTTCCATGATCTCTCCAGGTGTGCCACTCTCCCAGCACCTCCATGTGTTTACCAACCCAGAAGCCCTCAGATTTTGGTCCTCTTGGATTTTTACAGGGGCTTAATTGCATAGTCATGATTGGTTAAATCCCTGGACATTGCCAATTGATTAAACTCTACTCTCTCAGGAGATAGTCGGTGAGACGAAAATTAACTACCAGCCCCTAACCTCCCTCCTTTCCAAAAGACACCACATTAACATAGCAAAAGACACTTTGATCATTTTCAACACACAGGCTATCCCGAGGGTTTTGGGAGCTCTGAGCCAGGAACTGTGGTGAAGACCAAATATATGTAAGAGATATATTTTGTTCATCTAAATAGCCGCATATATTTCTTATAAATCACAATATCTTAATGACATTTAGCCTTTGTAGTTTTAGTATGTCGGCTTTTAATTTCTCTTTTCTGAGAAAGGTGCCTTACTGCTTAGACAGATAGTAAGAGTGGCATAACTGGGGTGCGGGGCCCAAGACCTCCTGAGCTCCAGGGGTACCAAACAGAACAGGTTTGACCAACTCACCACTGACAATTCCAAAGTCAGGGATAAGTGGTAGTGAAGTAAGAAAGGAATTTATTTCAGTGAGACAAATACCAGAAAGACAGCAGACTACTATCTCGGACTGTCTTCAAAGTGCAGAAAATACTAGGTTTGTATAGGGAAAATGTAGGACAAAAGTCAGGGGGTATTGCAACTGGGCAGTAAAATTCAGGTAAATCATTGCCTTGGGAAGAGCCAGGTGGGGTTGGAAGAAGAACTTAATCAATTAGGAAATACAGACTGAGGTCAAAATCGGGAGAGCTGAAGTTCTCTTTCATTGAGACATTATCTCCTTCTGGCTGTCCATGCACACACCAGAAACAGATTAATTAATTGATAAGAAAGGAGAAGGGATCTAGAAAAGGATTTATACCTCCCTTATATTCTCTTGATTGTTTCATAATGTGGCTGCAATTTAGGTTGTTTTTTTTTTAATTCATTATTTTAACTGTTTTTTTTTTCCTTTAGGGAGGGAGAGATGGAGGGGAAGAGAGAGGGGGAGAGAGAGAGAGAGAGAGAGAGAGAAAATCTTAAATAGGCTCCGTACCCAGCATGGAGCCTGATGTGGGGCTCAATCTCAAAACCCTGAGATCATGGCTTGAGCCCAAATCAAGAATTGGATTTTCAACGGAGCCACCCAGGTGCCCAGTAACTTACTTTTTTCGGGAAACTATACATGTGGTCTTCCTTAAGCAAACATTTTCCTGAATGCTCACTATGCATTTGTCTGCCCATCAGTCCATGATCACCTTAGCCATTTCCCGGGCCAGGAAACCGAATTAATTCAAGGACTCAGTGAAATAAACAAAGCAAATCATTACTTGTATTGTGAGTAATACTGATTAGCTCTCCTAGAATGAATGATTTATGAAGGTAATCAATTCCAAAGGAGCGAGGTTGATTTACCCAGAATATACTTCCTTCAGACTACTTATTTGCTTTTGGTTATTTGATGGAAGCTGGCTATTCATGTTCATTTTAACCATGTTTCAGAGGTAAGAAAACAGTGTAGGTAAGGTAAATAGAATTATTATTCTGGGGTAAATAGAATTAAGCTTGAAGAAAAGCTGGATAGACACATGGTCTTGTAAGCCCCAAGAGGGAGAAATGCTGCCACCAAGATGTGGCATTAATTTATTTACTCACAATAATCTGCCATTAGCTGACAACAAAACCACCACAGCAGAACGTGACATGCTCCTTCACTTCTAGGTGTTTGATAGACACAGAAGAGTCGAGCAGATTTTAGCTCTGTCATTTAGTCCTTATTCATACAGTCACCACATATGCATTGTTGTGATGGCAGCAAGGGTGTCATAGAATTTTTTTTCATAGAAAGTTCTGTACACAATAGATTTTTTTTTTAAGATTTTATTTATTTATTTGACAGAGAGAAATCACAAGAGAGGCAGGCAGAGAGAGAGGAAGGGAAGCAGGCTCCTCGCTGAGCAGAGAGCCCAATGTGGGACTCGATCCCAGGACCCTGAGATCATGACCTGAGCCGAAGGCAGCGGCTTAACCCACTGAGCCACCCAGGCGCCCTACACAATAGATTTTTAATAAAGATACATCATTAGAATGCAGAGCAGACGTCTAGGCAAGAGCGTGACTCTAGCTTCTGAACAGGATATTTCAACTCTACCATCTAACTAATTTCCCCACTATTCTCACGAAATAAAACTTTTAGGATTTCCATGTATATCATGAAATATTTCATTTGATTGCTGCAACTTATCATACCATTTTCAAAAGGCTTTGTGGTGTTTCTCTCAAGGTATTCCACTGACAAAATGACTAAGTATTCTTGTAGTACTCATTCTCATTACCTGACTTTGGGCAAAATTTGGGTAAAATCCATGGAGAAGTTTCAAAGTTGAATTATAAAATTACAATCTAACCTTAAACAATTGAAGGGGAAATAAGAGGCATAAAAGATTTTTAAAATTATCTCTTAAATATAAACCCACATCACTATTTCCTTTAAAAAAGATGGTTTCATAATTTTCTTAAATATTCCCTCACTTTCACTATATGTGGGATATTTCAGTCTAAAGCTATATTTTGGATAGAGTAATTTTCTACACATAAAGCTAAAATAATTTTATAATTTGTCTAAGATCGTACCAAAAATGCAATCATCAAGACAGCTGACTGATAAACATATCTGATGCAAAAGTCTTTTTCTTGGGGCACCTGGGTAGCTTAACCGGTTGCACTTCTGACTTTTGATTTCGGCTCAGGTCATGATCTCAGGGTCCTGGGATTGAGTCCCACTTTGGAATTTGCACTCAGCATAGAGTCTGTTTGTCCCTTTCCCTCTGCTCCTTCCCCACTTGCAGAGTGCTCTCTCTCTCTCTCTTTCTCTCTCTCTTTGTCTTTCAAATAAATAAAATCTTCTTTAAAAAGTCTTTCTTTCTCCATGTCCTCATATCAGGGAGATCATATGATAGTTGTCTTTCTCTGATTGACTTATTTCACTAAGCAACATGGGGGGTTAGGGGGATAGGAGAAGAATAAATGAAACAAGATGGGATTGGGAGGGAGACAAACCATAAATGACTCTTAATCTCACAAAACAAACTGGGGGTTGCTGGGGGGAGGTGGGATTGGGAGAGGGGGAGGGGGCTATGGACATTGGGGAGGGTACGTGTTATCATGAGTGCTGTGAAGTGTGTAAACCTGGCGATTCACAGACCTGTACCCCTGGGGATAAAAATACATTATATGTTTATTAAAAAAAAAAAAATTTGGAAGGGGAGGCGAATCATAAGAGACTATGGACTCTGGAAAACAACCTGAGGGTTTTGAAGGGTCAGGGGTGGGAGGTTGGGGGAACAGGTGGTGGGTAATGGGGAGGGCATGTTTTGCATGGAGCACTGGGTGTTGTGCAAAAACAATGAATACTGTTACGCTGAAAAAAATAAATAAAATGGAAAAAAAAAGTCTTTCTTTAAGTCTTTACCTCCAAATTTAGGACACTTTAGGTCTCTTAAGGTTTCTACTACAGAACATCAAGGGAACTGAGATTCCATCTTGAATGCTAAAATGTTAAGACTGTAACTTATAGTTCTATAATTCAAATAACATTAAAATTGCTCAAAAACTTCTATTTACCCACAATAACTATTTTAGTAGTTTATCCCCAAGTCCCTCAAAAATTACCTATTCATTCTTTTTAGCATCTTGTGTCATGTCTGGATGGCAGAAAAAAGGTAAATGCAGAGACTGAGAATATTTTTACGAAGTATATCTTTATTCTCTCCTTATAGGTAAAAACCATCTCCTTGTGTCGCAGTTAAGAATGCGTGCGTGTGTGTGTGTATGTGTGTGTGTGTGCGCCTGTATTCAAGTACAGGTATATATCTCTCTGTTTTGTTGTTCCTAAGGGGAAACATTTCCTCCCTGGAATTTGTATTTCTAGGTGCATATAATATTTTCAGGCATTTGGCTTCACTCATCTTTAAATTGTCTATCCTCAACTCTTGGGAAATGAAGTTTGGTGTGAGTACTCTAAGTCAAACAGGACAATATGTCGAAGCATAATGATTTTTTGGTGGTAACTGATTACTAGGTAAGGTAACTAATGTGAACGAAAGCCAATGTTATTTAGACCTCTGGAAGTATTTTTGGATTTCTTTTCATGTTTTATTATGTGCTGAATAAATAAATTCTTAATAAATGTATGCTCAAAGAACTTCAAGAAGCTTTACCACTTTCATTATCAAAGATGCTAATATAACAGTCTCAAGTGAGCCTCTTTCCTAAAAGTAAATTTCAGGTGGCAGGTTGCATCTCCTTCTCTGTGTTATACCACTGAGCAAATTCTTTAAAAAAAAGTTCTAAAAACAAAAACAAACAAACAAACAAAAATGTTCTAAAAACAATCTCTAAAAAATAATTCTAAAAAGCAATCTCTCATATTTTTAACATTTATATTTCACACTGGATTTCAGTGGAGAGAATAACTGGAAAATGTCTACTAAAAAAAATCAATCTCAAAAATTTAGAGTTTGATTTGAATAAAATGGCATGGATGTTGACAATGAATTATTACCAAAGAGTATTTTTTTCTTTTTCAAATTTTTATTTAAATTCTAGTTAGTTAACCTATAGTGTAAAACTGTTTTCAGCAGTAGAATTTAGTGATTCATCTCTTACATATAACACCCAGTGCTGAAACTGACAGGTGCCAAACATATTAATAAGGGTCGATTTCTACCCAACATTTCAAGAGAGCTCAAATTATGTAATTCCATAGACCTGATAGATATTATTTTTCTTTTGATATTCAACAGATTCTCTCCTTGAAGATTGATTTGCCATATAATTGCTGCTGATTTTCTGATCATTGTTCTTTTTCTAAATTTGGCAGGTCTACCTTGTATGGGGACTAGAGCTTGTTTAAATGAGGTAAGAAGCACTTTTGAACCAGGACTCATGGCCTCAAAATAATGAATATGTATGATGGAAGTTAGAAATGAAGTACTTCAGAGCTAGAATAACACAACTGATATTTGGATACTATAGTACTTATCATTTTATAGATAATATAGCATATAAATCCTCTGTTCTTTTTTTATTTTTCTTTTGTGAGGGCAAAGGCTCAATAAAAGTTCTTCAACTTATTCAAACTCACAACGCTAGTTATGGCAGACAGTGTTAGAAGCTGGGTGTCTCATTAAACAGGAATCTTTTTAACTAAAACAGTAGACAATTGTTTGTTTATGGTGGTCATCTACCAAAAATATCGTAACTTATCCACACAACCAATCACCCAATGTACATTTTTCCAAACTTGTTTTTACACAAGTCTATGTCAGATAAATAAAAATGTACAAGATATTTTATTATTCTCAGGGAGAGTTTACAAGATTAAGATGTTTCAAGTAGAATAGGCTATTCATGCAGAAGGAGGCCAAATTCAAGCAGGAGTTCGAAAATAAATAAATCTCCAAAAAAACCCCACCAATTTTGAGTGATTTAATCAAAGAATAATTTCTTCTATTTAGATCCACATCCAATTTTAATAGACTTCGTTTTCTATTATAAAGTATATTTGCATTTTCCATGAATGAAATGATGTGATGTCCTAGATTTGCTTCACAATAATCTAGTATGGGTTACAATGGATGGGAGTGCAGGTATAGAGGAAACAAGATGAATGATGGATACATGTGAAATTTATCATCACATTATCTTTCCTTTATAACAGTTCAAGTGTTTTGAATTAAAAGCTGTATATTTCTCCATGTATTTTAATATTACTTGGGCTTTTTCTAATCAAATACTAGAAATCTTAGGTGAATCATCTTAAAATAGGTATACACCCATTATTTTCTCACATCACATCTTCCTAACTGCTTCCTCTTCTCCTGTACTGGGCCCCCTCTGCATTCATATTTTTAAAATGCTACCTGACATAGAAACAACATAAATTTCTTTGTATTTGTGGCATTTCTTTTAATTTTTCTGTATCTTTCAGATTTGCCAATGGTAGGGTGAATAATAACACATGTTCTACTTACTCCCAGCCAACGGTAAGATGTAAGAGGCGCTGGAGATGAAAGCACTTTGCAATCTGTGAAGAATGAAAAAAATGTTAGTCACCATTATGATAAGGGTCATGACAGTGAAGACGATGATAATTGCTCTAACACGTTTTCTTTCTATTTTATCTTACACAGCTGAATATGCAATTAAAATTACTAAAGCTGTGTTGATGTTGATTAGTTGCCTATAGCAATGTAGTAAATCAGTGAAATTCTGAATTTTGATAATGACTTTCATTTAAATTATGTGAACATTGGTAAGTTCCAAATGTGGATTTGAATATTCTTTGTTACACCTAGACAAAAGTTAAAAAAGAAAGAAAACTCCATTTTATTGGATCTTAAGACAGCATATGACTCATTTTAATGTTGAACTTTTTTTTTTTTTAAATCCTAGAGTGTTTCTGGCTAACTGGGAGGCTAGAGTCCTATTAAAGATCATTATTTAAATGAATGAAAGAGTTAACACTTCTATTAATTTTTTATTCTATCTTAATTCTTATCCTGAGAAGCTCAGGTACAGATTTTTAAATGTATTTTTCATACTTTATGGGAATTTTCTAATCTACCTAAAGTTTATTCTCAAGGAGAGAAAGTAAAATCTTTTTCTCTATCCACTTCATGCATTCCCCAGTTATCTTTCCAAATAAACATAATTCCTTAATGGAATCAAACTGTAATAGTAGCTATTCTATACTGATGCAGTGATACAATTGTGACAATCCACTTTCGCCACCCTCAATGCTACCTTACTTGATATAATGTAATATGAAGAAGACCCCGAATATGTATATTTCACAGTGAAATAATTTATTTCTAATTTAAAAACACTAAGAGAATTATTATTAAAATTCATATTTTAAATGTATGAATTTATATTAGGTAACAAATATAACTCTATTAAGGGAGATGAAGTGAAGTCAAAATAGTAAGACAGTGTCAAAGTTAGATTACTCAAACTGCAATTAGCTCCAAAAAAGTGAGTAGGATTTTTTTAAAACCTAAATTAAATAACTGAGTGATTCAGTTCACATCATAATTGTTACTGCCTAAAAGTTTGGGAAAAAAGTTAAAAGAACTTGTTCTTACTTTGCAATCCTATAATTCCCTTCTTTTAAATATATTTTATATTCCATAACTAGATGGTCAGTTAATCTTTGACAAAGCAGGAAAGAATATCCAATGGGGGGAAAAATGGTGTCTTCTACAAATGATGTTGGGAAAACTGGACAGCAACATACAAAAGAATGAAAATGACCACTTTCTTATACCATAAACAAAAATAAATTCAAAATGGATGAAAGACCTAAATGTGAAACAGGAAACCATAAAAAGTTTAAAGAAGAACACAGGCAGTAACCTCTTCAACATCAGCTACAGCAACTTCTTTCTAGACATGTCTCTGGAGGCAAGGGAAACAAAAGCAAAAAAATAAACTATTGGGACTTCATCAATATAAAAAGCTTCTGCACAGTGAAGGAAATTAAAAAAAAATGCAACCTATGAAATGGGAGAAAATATTTGCAAACAACATACCTGATTTATATATATATGTGTGTGTATATATATATACACACACACACAAACATATACATACATATATATACATATATATGTGTGCATATATATATAATATATGTATATGTTGTATACATATATATACACTATATATGTATATGTATACATATATATGCAATATATATAAAGAACTCATAAACCTCAACACCCCCAAAAATAATCCAATTAAAAATGGGCAGAAGACATAAATAGACATTTTCTCAAAGAAGATATGCAGATGGCAACTGGACACGCAAAAAGATGTTCAATATCACTCATTATCAGGGAAATACAAATCAAAACTACAATGAGATATCCCCTTGCACCTATCAGAATGGCTAAAAACTACAACACAAGAAATGACAGGTGCTGGTAAGGATGCAGAGAAAGGGAAACCCTTTTGTACTATTGGTGGAAATCCAAACTGGTGGCAGTCACTGTGGAAAACAGTATGCAGATTCCTCAAAATTTAAAAATAGAGCCACCCTTTATCCAGTTATTGTCCTACTAGGTATATACCCAAAGAATACAAAAATACTAATTCAAAGGGATACACGTTCCTCAATGTTTATAGAAGCATTATCTACAATAGCCAAATTATGGAAATAACTGAAATGTCCATTAACTGATGAATGGATCAAGAAGATGTGGTATAAATATATATATATATTTATATATATATAATATATATATAAAATTACTCAGTCGTAAAAAAGAGAATGAAATCTTGCCATTTGCAATGACATGGATGCAGTTAGAGAGTATTAACATTAAGTGAAATAAGTCAGACAGAAAAAGATAAATACCATACGATTTCACTCATATGTGGAATTTGAGAAACAAAGCAAATGAGCAAAGGTGAAAAAAGGAGAGAAAGAAAGACAAACCAAGGAACAGATTCTTAACCACAGAGAACAAACTGATGTTACCAGAGGGGAGGTTAGCAGGGGCATGGGGGGAATCGGTGGTGGGGATTAAGGAATCCACTTGTCATGATGAGCACCAGGTGATGTATGGAATTGTTAAATCACTATATTGTACACCTGAAACTAATAAAATACTGTATGTTAGCTAACTGGAATTAAAATAAAGACTTAAAACATAAAATAATAAAACATATTTTTAAGTCTTATTAAGATATTTTAATAGACAAAATTAGAGATATAACAGATTTAAACATGTTACTATATTTTCTTTTTTTTTTAAAGATCTTATTTATTTATTTGATAGAGAGAGATCACAAGTAGATAGAGAGGCAGGCAGAGAGAGAGGGAAGCAGGCTCCCTGCTGAGCAGAGAGCCCGATGCGGGACTCGATCCCAGGACCCTGAGATCATGACCTGAGCCGAAGGCAGCAGCTTAACCCACTGAGCCACCCAGGCGCCCTGTTACTATATTTTCATACTTGCATTTCATCTTAAATAACTAAATATATCTAATAGCAAAACCTCTACAACCATTTCATTGTTTTGCCTCCCCAGAAACATTGTCCAATATCAGCCTGTACACTTTCTCTGCATATGTTTATGCTCTTATCACATATGTCTATCTTGTTGACAATAATGTTGTTTAGTGTGATTTACATTAGTGATTTTTATATTGTACAGAGCATTCTATTCTCTAAGTCCCTGAAATCACAAGTAAAATCACAATAAAGTCAAACAACATGGTTAGCTAGTTCTATTCATAGAAAATGTCTTTTAAAAAGTTCCTTTTGGTCACCTTTTCATCAAAAATATATTTAAGAAAAAGAAACAAGAGAAGTTAATATAAACATTCACCATTTGTGGTCCTCACCTATAGCCAAACCTACAGATTTTGCAATCTAGTAAGGAAGTAGTCCTTGGCTCGGTCTCCTCTTAAGCAACTTGATGTTGATAGAGGAATACATTAATGTGAGAAATTATTAGGATCTGATGGAATTCATGTAACCAAGTCAGTGAGTTGGGATCCTTAAATTCATTTCTTTATTTCCTGAACTAGTAAAATGAGTGTATGGGGAGATGTAGATCTGAAAACCGTTTCATTTAATTTCATTATATAACTGAAAAAAAGAAAGCAGAGAAATGAGCTTACCAATTACAAACTGGTACAATGCAGATGTTCTTTGGAAGTCAATTATTTGGAATTTGATAGATATGTTCCCATAGATACAATGTTATACACAATGATTATTCAGCACAGGAAAGTCTAGTGAATTCATATAATGAGTACAAGGTTTAGAACTCTGTTCAAATTAAAAAGTGCTGCCAGAAAACCAATGCTTACCTGAGGAAATGCCATATGAAAGACAATTTCTGTTTCTAGGTATATTTATATCACTGCATCAATGAGACAGAAAGTCCTATCCATAGCCTCTATCTCTACCAAGTGCCAGGAATAAGGTATCTAATACTGGTGCTGTTTGACAGCACTTGGGGTGAAGGATATAGTGGGTAACCAAGAGTTAGGAGCTGGGGTAGTCAATTCTTTGATGAAGAGGACCTGAGGGAAAATATCAGGGAAGGCAACTACAAGAGAAAAGGCCCAAGGAATTATGGGTCTCAGTGACCTCGGGACCATGTGCTTCCATCTCGAAATAGTTTACCAGTCACCTCATTTCTCTCATTCTCAGCATTGGGTTAATGTTCCCTATTTTACTCTTTCATTCTTCCTTCTGACAAGTGTTTCCCATTATCTTTCCCATTGCAGGAAATCACTCAGATTTTATGGCCCATTTTCAGAGTTGAATTTAAGGGACCATTTAGCCAAATCTTCATGACAGAAAGATCTCAAACTTTGACTTCTACTTTTATCACCAAATAAGCTTATGCATATAATCATGAGGATACATCGAAAGGAATGTAACATGGTAATTTAATTGTTAAATTTAAGCATTTAAAATATTTTTACCATATTTATAATATTGTCTTGTACTTTGTTGGTTCTTAATGTAGTTGGATCTCAATAGTATGCTTGAAGACTGATCTTTTTTGACCTCTGAGAGGACATGCCAACATTCCACCATTCCTAAAGACATAAAAGAACTGCTGATTTGAACTTTCTTTTTGTAGTAATAATTCTCATCCTCCTCTTAATTTATTTTTTAAAAAGGGCACAAGGATACAAATACTGGCATGAATGCCACTGTTTTTCTTCCTGCAACTGGGAAAGACATCCCTAATTGATGAGGATTTTTTTTTTTTTTTGCTGAGAGGACACATTGATCTCAAACCTTTCTAAACATAGCATTCCAAGGAGTCACTAAAGATTTACTAGTTAGCAAGTGAAATGAACTATATGTGTGACCTCTAACTTAGATCCTATAGGAAAATTCAAATTATAGTGATTTTCTAAAATGAGTTTCAGAGTATATAAAAGATTGAAGATTTAATTACCTCTGAGAAAAGGGAGAAAAAGAGATTGCCTCACTAAGGCATCAGATGAGCTGAATATGAAAACAATGCAGGATGTAGAATAATGTTGGGGCAATACAAGTGAACTGAGAAAAAGCATAAGGAACTGAAGATGCTACCCTGAAAACTTAGAGGTGGAAAGGAGAAGCTTTGGAAAAAAAAAACAACACTTTATTTTTATTCTCCCAAATGCCCTCTCTCCCATATTATTCCTGTTCTTTCCAAAGTAAGATCCTTGTGGACCAGTCCTGTATAATGTTATAATGCTGGAGCTGATATGAACGTAGGTGCTACTTAGAAGGAATTGATGGAGGAGAAGGAAAAGAAAATCCCCAAAAGCAATAGTGAAGAGGGAAGTAAAACCATTACAATCTTGGAAGAAATTTCTCATAAATAGTTGTTCATACACAAATAACATGTAGATGATGATGTAGTGTGTTGGAGGACAGTAGAAATAGTACAGTATCCTTTATCCTAATAAATTCCCTAATTAAGGTCCACGATGTGTATTTGTCTTCCTGTCCCTAAAAGATGAAGGAGAGGTCACACTGGGATCATGTAGCATGGCACCTGGTGGCAGGTGATCTTCTTAAGGGATTAGATACTCCCCCTTAGAGTATCATAGAAGGTTTTTATTATTGCTACAGGAATCTGCAAAGTGCTCATTGTATCTTATGAGCATTAAAATTCCTGACTCTTTCCACAGTTAAGAACATAGGGCATACCACAACAGACAGATAAGTGAAGAAAAATGTTTTTCAAATGGTACTATTTTTAAAAAAAACTATTTTAAAAGAAAATTAAAATAATTGCACAACAAACACAGGGTACTAGCTGCTATAGTAGATACACTCCAAGTGATAAATGCTTAACACAAATGAAGTTTTTTACTGGTGGGTGGTCTTCCATGTGGTCATTCAGGAACTCTGGTTTGTCCCATCTTGTATAATTTCCCTATTCAACTATGGATCCCAAGGTCATTTTGTAGGTCATCTCATTTAGCCTTCCAGAAGGGGAAACAACTATATGGGTTGACTGTGGAGGTCTTTCCTGTCCAAATCTAGAAGTGGTTCCCATTCCTTCTGCTGCACTCCTTTGCCCTGGATTTAGTCACATGAACTCAACTAAGCACAAGGTGTACTGAAAAATGCAATCTGGCTATGTGTCCAGAAATAAATGAAAATGGATTTGGGCGAGCATATAACCATCTCTCCCACAATCTATTTTGGCCTACTGTGTGTATGACAGTGCTAGACAGCTTCTGTGTGTTTCTCATGTAGTCCTCAAAACAACTAAAAATCTTCATTTTATAGATGTGGGAAATTCAAGATTATTTGGACTAGATGAGGACTTTCCATATAGAAAGCATCAGAGCTAGAATTTGAACCTAATTTCAAAATTCAGTAAATGGATCCCAAAGGCCAGTCCATGGACAGCTGCAAAAAAATTATTTAGAGAGCATGTTTAAATATAGCTTGATGGGAATAAACCCTGGAGATTCTTATTCAGTATCTTTGGGTTAAAGCCCAGTAATATATATTTTTAAAAGCTCCCTAGGTGGTTCTATATATGGCCAGAATTGGGACCAGCTGCTCTAAGTTTTGTTGAAATCAGCCACTGAATGGACACTACAGGGGCATGAAAATTATCTGTAATCAATTGCTCTCACAGGACATAAACAACAACATCAGACCATTCCCTCTTTCTATCAATCTTTCATTAAACACGAAGAGAAAGCATTGAAGTATTCAATAGCTTCTCAGGACAAACTGGTAACATGATGATGTTTGAATGGTGGCATTTGTCCATATGGGAGTGAACTGAAGGATATACTAATTCCAAATGACATTAATCACTGAGCAGACATGAAATAATAAGTTTGGTAACGACAACCAGATCATTACTCAGCTGGGTGGCATTTGAATTGGTATCCTAAAAAGCTCCCACTGTTTTGTTTCCAAAGCTGTCTCTATCTTCAAACACTGTGAGCGTTTAGCGTTACTGGAAATGATAATGGTTAGACAAAATTCTCCTAATTTGTCCAAACTAAAAGTGTACACTATACTTTTTCATCTTCCCCTAAATGGTGGCTGTTCTGAAAATCATGGAGAAATGCAGAAACTTCACTAAAGGACATTTCCTGTTTTGAGCTCTTTGATTCTAGTGTAAGCTCCCACTGTTAACCTTCACAACACATCTGAGTTCTTAATCTAACATTGTTCTGTGTCAATTCAGATAATAACACATAATTCTTTAGGACACATTATGTTAGTCTTTGTGATATTTTGCGGCACTCCCTGGAAACATATAGCATCCTATAGCTGAAGTTAGGGATTTTACTGAAATATATATACATATACACGTATGTATATATGTATATTCTAAATTAACAAACATGAATACACTAGTGGAAAACATACACACATTGAGATTGCCAGTTACTACTTAAATCCAAATTTATGGGGCTATTAACACCAGAATAAGACTAATTTATATAGTTCCCTCCATTTAATTTCAAAAGGGTTCAGGAAACTTTGATGCTTGCTAAAGCACTCACTCAGTCACACAACATTTGCACATTTGGACAATACTTACTACAAGCCATTATTTGAAATTACATATCATTCGCTTAATACAAAGGTAAAATCTGCTGTTCTCTTTGTCTTTTAAAAATTATTTCCATGTGTTGTAATTTAGCATGGTATAATTTGTTTGGAAAATTAAAGTAATAAAACCTTAGTTTGTTGTGTGTCTGAATGGTGGCAATGATTGTCTCAGTGGGTGGCTGCAAATGTGGGGAGAAGTCATTGTCAAGATATGCAGACAGAATAAATACTATTTACTAAGGGCTAATGTATAACAACTAATAATAGACATATTGTTGCATGAAAAAATTACCTCCCTAGGAGAACTTGAACAGTTAGCTTCAGTGCACTTAGCATGCATATGTTTTCCTTCTAAACCACTAAAATAACCTTCTGGAGAAAAAAAGGAATCCAGAGCAGTCTTCTCTTTGTCATCTTTTTGTGTTGCCTTATCTGGGATTGTGTGGTAGCCTACGAAGTTAATAGTAATTAATGATGATTACAATCATTGGGTTATTAATATTTTAGAAGCATGATAAAATGATTATTGTAATCATGTGATGTACCATGAACACATGTAATTGTGATAATGCTGGCTATTACTTTAGTAATTTAGGAAATGAGTGTATAATAAGAGATCAGTGAGGGACAATTTCAAAATGAGTGTGTGTGTATTCATGTAAGAGGAAAATTATTAAAATGCAAAACTAATCAGCTAGACAAGAAACTTTCTAGAAATGCTCATTCTCAGACTTTCTGTAGAGATTTGAATTATCCCAAAGCAAGAGCCCCTGAAAAGAGCAAAATTTTGAAAAGATTTCTTCTATGTATAGACTTCTAATTGCCAAGGCACAGAAACCTTCCGTCAAGATCTGGGAGATCTCTTGCTGAGATTTGAAAATATCAGTGTGCATCAAAAACAAAGATGTCTTGATCCAGGTGGATCCCATATAACTTCTTTCCTGTGGTGAATTCTTTCAAAACTACAAATAAGTTTGTCTTTGCTTTATAATAATGTGGTCATGACTGGTAATCTTTTTTTTTTTTTTTTCTCATTTTATTTATTTTTTCAGCGTAACAGTATTCATTCTTTTTGCACAACACCCAGTGCTCCATGCAAAACGTGCCCTCCCCATTACCCACCACCTGTTCCCCCAACCTCCCACCCCTGACCCTTCAAAACCCTCAGGTTGCCCCAACCTCCCACCCCTGACCCTTCATGACTGGTAATCTTGATCCTATTAAATGGTGAATATATGGAAATGTCAGACTCCTCTAATAAGCACCTTTTGTTGAATTTTTAAAATTAATTCCACAATAGCCTTATGAGATCAATAATACTATTAAACCCATTTTACTGAAGAGGCAAGATAAGTTGCTTCTCTGAGGATGCACAGTTCCATAGCACCAAAGTTCTCAAACCTAGCCGGGTGGACTTCAGAATTCACGCCTGAGGCCACTTCTTTATTCCTACCCAAAGGCCTACAATTTAGTTGAGGAGATAGAACATAAATACAAAACTGCATTTTCTGAGTTGTAAGTAGATGTTATATTTAAATTCAGACAAACAAGTGGCTAGATCTCTTTGTATATATATATATATATATATATATATATATATATATATACATATATATAGTGAGAGACTGAGGTAAAATTCAATGAAATACTTAGCTCAAGCAACTTGGATTTTAAAAGACTGATTAGTATTTTTCTTATGCTAAAATTCATCTGTCCACTCTTTCAAAGCACATAGTGAAATATGAAGTTCTATTTTTATAATTTTTCTTTTATATAAATTCACTATTATTCTCCTTGCACAATAGAACAAGCTATGTTCTTTATAAAATACATTAATCATCTGTAATTTGTTCACATGAATTTAGTATTTTCTATTCGTTTGCTAGTAGTTTGCCTCTGTAATATAATATTACAAGTTTCAATAAGTGGAATGAGAATATTACTTCTTTTTCTAATTATTTATTTTTTTATGTAGAAAAAGTCATACATGTGGAGCACAAGACACAAATGCTCCCAATAATAAATAAATAAAAATTTCACTGAAAATATTATTGAAAAAATGACATGTAAAATACTTCAAGAACATAAAAGATAATGGGAATATTCAATAAATATTATTTGTAGATTAATAAAATGATTCAAAGAATATTAAAATTAAATTAAAGGTGAAATAATACAGAAATAGTCCCATAGTCATCAGGTGACATTCCAGAAATGGGTTTGCTTTACACCTTAAAAATGAGGCAAAAATATATTTTAACTGTGTTTTCTTTCAAATTAAAAATAATTTGAAGACAAAAGTCAGAAACACAGAATATACAGAAAATATTGGCAATGAGAGCACTACCCAGTGATATTAAAGGAATGTAAATAAAGCCATATATTTGAAGTTAAGGTCATAAATTGAAAATTTTCAATTGTTTAGGAAGAACGAGAATAAATAAATTAGGCCAAATTTGTTATATGTGAGAATTATCTGTGGACCTCAATTGTATAAAATGAAAAATCCACAGGGGTTCTGATTATTTACATTTTGTATTGGGACAGAGGGATCAATCTCTTAAAAATTCTCCTGAAATTCTAACGCAGGTCATCTTTGGGCCACTTTAATAAACAGTAACCAAACATTAAACTCAAGATTCTGTTTTCCAAATGGAAAGCGGAAAATGTAGCTTTAGGCAAGGCTTTTTAAATAGTTTGCACAAGCATCCAACACAGCACAATTAAACCTTACTTGCACTACTAGGAGGTAAAACAACAAAACTGTATAAGAGGAAGAGTAAGTCTTGTACTTTCTTTTCTACAGATTCTTTGATCTTGAGCTCTGCCTTGGAATTTCACAGAAAGGAAGACATTAAAGAAAATCACAAACAGTTCAAATGTTGTTCTTTGAACTAAGACTCTGAAGGAGTGTGCCTCAATAGCGCGACAAGCCAGAACTCTAGAAAATTGGAGCCTAATACTCTGGATTCTTCTATAGGAGATATACCCACAGGTCTTTAGGAAAAGTTTCCCTTATATCTGACTTTAAATTATTCAGTACTTCCTGTAACTGTCTATTGTACCCAAAGAAATTGTGCCTTAGGAAGAAAAGGAGCTTGTTCTTATGTTTGTGTGTGTATGTGTGTATGTTTTGTCAAGAGACAGCCAAGAAATGGAAGAACTGCATAGTATATGAATTGCATCATAATAACACTATTTAAAAAAAAAAGAGAGAGAGAGAGAGAGAGAGAAACCTAAGATATCTGGAACAACTCACATACCCGGTTACAAGGCGGTCTGAATAACTAACAACTAAGAAGCAATATATAGGAGCAAATATCTCCCTAATATCCATGGGAATACTGGAAAGAATGTTGGACTCACTACAATATTAAGTAAAACACTTCACAAATTATTTTACCTAAATAATAAAAGGAAGGATAGCTACAGAATGCTAGAGAATTTGAAGACACAATGATTATGCTTGGATAACCACCCAAAGATAAAACTTTTATCATATTTAAATTTTGTAATACCACTTGATTGATAAACTTTTCTTGGAACCCAGTACATATTTTGGCTCATGGGTTTCTAGAGGAGAAAACAGCTCACATAAAAGGGATAACATTTGTGGGCGCCTGGGTGGCTCAGTGGGTTAAGCCGCTGTCTTCGGCTCAGGTCATGATCTCAGGGTCCTGGGATCGAGCCCCGCATCGGGCTCTCTGCTTAGCAGAGAGTCTGCTTCCCTTCCTCTCTCTGCCTGCCTCTCTGCCTGCTTGTGATTTCTGTCTGTCAAATAAATAAATAAAATCTTTAAAAAAAAAAAAGGGATAACATTTGTATTAACCTTAATATTGAGTAAATCAATAAGAAAAAATATATTAATTAAATTCTGGTTTTTACTTTCTATATATTCACCTAAATATGTGAGCAGAATATGAATTGACCAAGTGCCTGGATTGCTCAGTTGGTTAAGTGTCTGCCTTTGGCTCAGGTCATGAACCCTGGGTGCTGAGATCTAGCCCTACATAAGGCTCCTTGCTCGGCAGGGAGCCTGCTGCTCCCCTTGCTTGTTCTCTTTCTGTCAAATAGATACATAAAATCTTAAAAGAAAAAAAAAAAGGAAGAAGAAGAATATGAGCTGACCAAACTGTCAGACAATTAGGCACCAAATTTTTAGTTTGAAAATATTTTCTTGAGTTTGAAGAAAAACTATTGCAGAAATCATTATATGAGTAGACATAATGAAATAATGGAGAAAAATCAGCAATCTTAAGTCCTTTGCAGAACTCTGTAGAGAATGAACAAATGAATGAATGAATAAATTAGAGAAAAATTAGCTATTTCAATATTTATATATTTATATATTTTTCTTTTGTGGAATTTGTATCCTACTTTATCAATTATAGCTTAGATTATAAATAAATTAAGGATTTATATATGACTGAAAATTAAGGAGATAGTCACAAGTCACTCTTTCAAAAGAGGGAGAGAAAAAAAGCTACGTAAGTTCTGTATATTTGAAGACAGTAGAAAATTATGATCTTTTGGTCAGACAAATAAGTACTTTTTAGTGGCCATGCCCTCTTTTTAGTACCAATTATGCTGGCCATTATTATTCTCGGATAGAAAGAAGATTTTATTTTTTATTTTTTTAAGATTTTTTTTTTAATTTATTTGACACAGAGAGAGATGACAAGTAAGCAGAGCAACAGGCAGAAAGAGAGGGGGAAGCAGCCTCCCTGCTGAGTAGAGAGCCTGATGCAAGGCTTGATCCCAGGACCCTGAAATCATGACCTGAGCGGAAGGGGGAGGCTTAACCCACTGAGCCACCTAGGTGCCCCTAAAGAACAGATTTTCTTATTTCCCTTCATTCTTCAATTGCTTTGATTACCAATACTTAATTAAGGTTTCCGCAGAGAAATTATTCTTAAAATATTTATTTTTTTCTTATACGTTAGTTCTAGCATGACAAGTTTTATCCCTGAATGGACTGAAACACATCTAAGAAAATGAATGAGTACAAAGAGATTTTATATGAGACATTAAAAAAATTAACCCTATACCATGATTGTCCAACAGACCTAAGTTTTTGAGTTGTATTAGTTTAAGGCCTTATTGCGAAATCAATCTTTTCTAAGACATAAGCAGAAGAGAGCATGGACCATAGAGCATTACTCCACTTAAGACTTGGTAATATTTAAAGATCATAGTGGCAAGATTTTAATTAGGACCAATATTTGTTTATTTTAAAGGTGCCAAAAAAAAAATATATATATATATCTATATCTAATTTTAAAAATTCTTTCATCTTACAGCAAATAAAGCTTGTTCTCCTTTCCATAAGATGTTAATGAGATACTGACAAATGTTTGGTATTTTTAACATAATTAACAGTAGGTTATTTTGGATCTTTCAAGCTTCTTTGCAATGTGCTTTTTGTTTTTTAATCTCCTTATAATTAGGCCTAGTAGAATAGTTTAAAAATATGAAATTAAATTTTGATAGATTTTTGAGATACCTTATTGGCCAATGTCATAACTCTACCAGTAAGTTTAGTATGTCATAATTGTAACAAAATGACAATGAGAGTTTTGTGGTTGTAAAACTTAAATAAGACATCTAAAGACAATGACCTTTATCAACTTAAGTTAAAGAACATAATTGAAATCTGAAAAAAAAAATCAAACTGGGTCAAATTATTAATTTTTTTTTTTTTTTGCCTTGAAGGTAATTTATATACATAATTTGATCAAGTAGAATGGGAAGACCATTGATCAGAAAGTCAGGATCCCAGGAGTCTTGGCCTATTGAATATAGTTATGACCTGTTTCCACATCTATAAAAAGAGGGTATTGGACATAGTCTTTAATGATTCTTTCCTGCCAGATTTCATGGTTCATTATTTCAACCAAAATATACATTCCCTGTAGAGATTCTCATATCCCTACATTACAGAAACTACATAGCTCTTGGGTATTTGTGTTATTGGAATCATGACACATATTCTGCTTACTTTTAACTAAAAAACCTCTGGAGAATGTATAGCAGCTATCTTCTAATCCATTTTGTTAATGTTTATCAAATATTTATACACTGAGAAGGAACTGCAATGGTAGAACTATGAAAACATAAAATTCCAGACCAATGCTCGAGATAGTGTCCAACATGGTGAGGTGTCATCCATGTTGTTATGCGTTGCACTGGGTATAAAATAACTGAAAAAGGAGTGTTCTCTTTTGCCTCAGGAGGTCTGAAAAGAGAGTGTTACGGAGGAAATGGCTTTGTGGCAAGACTTAGACTGTTCGAATTTCAAAATGAAAGATTTTTGAGCAGTATAAAGAAGAATGCAACAGAGGAAGCAACAGACTTAGAGGTGAAAAGTTGTAAAATCACAGAATTCTGATTATGGGGCATTGTAAATCATACTGATTATGTTATACACAAACTTGCTAGTTTTCCTAATCTAAGAGTCTCACTTTCAGTGGAATGTGTCCCACTCTTGTTTTCCTTTATGATTGGTGGTCCCTGCTCCAGTCATATTCCTCTTCTCAGGCTCCACTGTAACCAACAGTATAACTTCAAGAAAGAAAGAAAATATGTATCTTCAATGATTAAAGAATTATTCATACCAAAATTAATTATTTGTACTTGAAGGACTCTACCTTGGTTCATCTGCCTTCTGCAATAACCTAGTATGACTGGTTGATTTTCTCCAAGAGAGAACTAAACTATTCTTCACCTTTGGTTCTCTATTTGTTCATTCACCTAATAAATAGTCAGAGAGAACCAATAACTTGTCAGACTTGTTTTAGCCAATACACATACAATGATGATTAAAAAAAAAAAAAAAAAGACAAGGTACTCTTAGCCATAGGGAACAAACAGATGGTTACCAGAGGGGAGGTGGGTGGGGTGACGGATCAACTAGGTGATGGGGATTAAGAACGGCAGTGTTATGATGAGCACTGGGGGCTGTATGGAAGTGTTAAGATACTATATTGTGCACCTGAAATTAATATAACACCATATGTTAACTAACTAGAATTAAAATAAAAACTTAAAAAAAAAAGACGAGTGACAGTTTGTATTCTAGTAGGAAGAAAGGGCAGATAAATTATAGATAAAGAAGTTAGTTTCAACTAAGTACTCTGAAATATATAAAACAGGGCGACAAGATGGGAGAGAAACTAGAATGAATTAGGGCGAACAAATGTGAGAGGAATTAATTTATTAGAAGGAGGAAGTCATAATAATATCAAAGGAAGGACTTCCTAAGCCTGACTTTATGCCTGTCTGACCTGCCTCACTCTCCTCTTTACCAGGCTAACTGCTACACCATTCAAAGCTCACTGCAGATGTCATTCTTCTGGGAAAATTTTTCTGATGAACAAGATTGGATTAAGTGCCCAATCTCTGCCACAAAGTTAGCACTTAATCCCCGTGAATTGCAGTTTTCTGTTTCCTTGCTTATCACCCCACTGGATATATTGAAAGCAGGTAGACATCCTGTCTTGGTCATGGTTGTGTCACCTATATGTAAATGCACTGATGAAGAATGACTAATATACAAATGGTAAACTCTGGCATTTTATAAAGGTTGCATCTTGACTTATCTCTTGAGGCACTGATAATTAATGTCTGGTCTCCTGAAACACAGAGCTTAATGTTCAGGCCAAACTTTGTGGCAAATTCTTGAATATGACCTGTCTTTCACATAAGTTTCGTTTCATATATCTGTATGTATCTATCTATATCTATCTAGATCTGTAGATAGATACACCATCAATAAGGACTTTCTGTTCTGATGGTATTTTAGAGACAGAAAATTGTAACAGAAAAAAGGAAAAAGTTAAGTTGCAATCACATTTGACTTAAAAGCAGCCCACCATAATGAGTTCCCTGGTCCTTTCCAACGATTTAGATTAAAAAAAAAAAAATGCCTTCATTCTGCAAAGCCAGAAGAGGGGCTCAAATCCTTAGAGTAGTTCCCTGCTGTTTCCTCACACTTATATTTGTTTAAAACACAGAAGTAATCTTAGAAATTATCACACTGCTGCATTGCAAATATAACAATTAATACAGATAAGAACTCATCCCTGAGCTTTAACTGTAAAGTATAACCTTTTCGTGTACTAATTACATGATTATCATTCACTTCTCAGAGCACTGTTTGCTTTTACAGAAAAAAATCACCAAAGTATACCTTTTAAAGCAATGTTACATGGTTGACTGATGCATGTAACTTTTCACAAGCATGTGTGTCTAAAAATGTGTGTGATTTATATGCATGCCTTAGTGGCCTGTGTTCCATGGTGCTCCCTAGAACTCACAGTAAGAATCTGCAATTTGTGGGGCGCCTGGATGGCTCAGTGGGTTAAGCCTCTGCCTTCGGCTCAGGTCCTGATCCCAGGGTCCTGGGATTGAGCCCCGCATCAGGCTTTCTGCTCAGCAGGGAGCCTGCTTCCCCCTTTCTCTCTGCCTCTCTGCCTACTTGTGGTCTCTGTCTGTCAAATAAATAAATAAAATCTTTAAAAAAAAAAAGAATCTGCAATTTGTGAATTTCCTAACTCTCAGAACAAACACAAGAAATGAGTATATCTTAAGTATGTACTTATTTCAAAAACCTATTTCTTAAAATTTCTGGGAATATAAATTTCAAACCTGAGATTACTCATGAAGTACCTTCTACTTTCTGTTATTAAGACAATTTATTATTGCCTTGTAAATTACAATTTATAATTACTCTTACCTACCCTGTTTGGAAGAGGTAGGAGTTTTTGTTGTTTACTAGCTCCTTAGCAAAGTATCTTCCTGGATAACAAATGATAGCTTAAACATGATATGCCAAAAATTAGAACTTTGATTTTTTTTCTTTAAAAACTGTCTCCACAGAGTCCTCCAACCATTCTCCTAGTTTTTACATTCAAAATCTTTGGACTCATCTTTGTCCCTCTCTCTCTTGCTCATATCCCATATTCAATCCATCAGTAAATGCTGGAGGCTCTAATTTCAAAATGTATCCAAAATCTTTACCATTACTACTGTCACATAAGGCTTTGACTATTACTCTACCTAAATTGTTCTTTTCCACCCTTGTCTTCCTACCACCTACCCCTGCACAAAGCTGTGGGAGTAGGCATTTAAAGTCATGAGTCAGATCACATCACTCAAAGCTCTCCAAGGTTTTCCCATCTCATTCAGACTAAAATTAAAAGCATTTTCTAGGGTATGTAAGACCCTTCATAAGCTGCTTTAATTCATCTCTTATTGCCTACCTATTCCTCTTTCTTTCTTTGTCTTTCTTTCTTTCCTTCTTTCTTTCTTCTTTCTTTCTTCCTTCCTTCCCTCCTTCCTTCCTTTTCTTTTCTTTCTTTCCTTCCTCTTTCTTTCTTTCTTTCCTTCCCCATCATCTCAGACAAATTGAGCCCTTTACTATTCCTCAGGCAATGACATACAGCCCCCTGACTTCAGACTTTATATACACTATTTCTTCTTTATGGAACATTTTTCTTTCAGATTACCTACATAGCCCTCTCTATAATTTATTTAGATCTCTGCTCAGGGGCATCCTTCTCAGGGAAAGCTTTCCTATTCACCCTTCCTAACACAGCCCCTCACTTTGTGCACCCATCCTGTGCCCACTCTCTATTTCCCTATTCTATTTTATACATTTAGATATCATAAATATATATATATATATATTATATATAAAGGCATAATATATATTTACATATTTTATGTCATATATAGAGAGATAGATGATAGATACATAGATAGATAGATAGATAGTTCATTTTTAATACTAGCCTCTACCACTGGAATATAAACTCTGTGAAATAAGACTTCATTTTGTTTTGCTACTGGAGGTGGGTTTCGTAATCAGGGTAACAAAGGTAGTGTTTCCCTCCAGGGCAAATGTTGGGCAGGTCTGGTAGCACCTTGTCCTTTATAAGAAGGGGTTTTCCTAAACTTGGGGTTCTTCAGCTGTAACCCCCTGTGTGCGCAGCATCCACCTGAGACATTCCTCATCATCCCTGTGGGATAAGAGAATATGGAGTTCTCGTTGCTTGCTGTGCTGTAAGTTGTGGCTGACACAAGATTCTGTAAGCATCCATGTAACTGTGGAAGGCTAACTTACTAGGGGATAAGTAGGACAAAATCTCAGATCCTTTACAGATCTCAACACCTGGGATCTGACATTCAATACTAATGCTATGTAATCCATAGGCCCCAATTTACACTGTCATGACTAACACAGTGTAAGACCCGGAAAGAATGCTTCTTCATACTTCTTGCCCTATGTTCTTGAGAAAAAGACAACTGTCTGGGGCGCCTGGGTGGCTCAGTGGGTTGAAGCCTCTGCCTTTCACTCAGGTCATGATCCCAGGGTCCTGGGATCGAGCCCCGCATCGGGCTCTCTGCTTGGCGGGGGGCCTGCTTCCTCCTCTCTCTTGCCTGCCTCTCTCCCTACTTGTGATCTCTATCTGTCAAATAAATAAATAAAATCTTAAAAAAAAAAAAAAAAGACAACTGTCTTCCGCAGCTGTAAAGATGTCTGGGTTTTGTTGCTCCCTTTATCGGTGATAGACATTGCTTTGAAACACAGGGAAAATTTGAATGATGAAAATCTTAAGGTAGAGAAAAATTAGCTACCTCATAATTAATCAGATTAATTAACTCAATAAAATTTCTTCTCAGATTACATGAATGCAATATACTTTTGAATAAAGTATCATTTTATAGTACTGTTGATTATTCTTGCTTCCTTCTCTTTTAATTTACAGACCTGCAGGTACTCAAGAATTAATGTGATGCTCTCAATAGTTGTTCATGGTACCTAGGACTCTTTTGCAATATTTGAACAAGTCATAATATCCTTAAAATAGAACATAAATTGTTCCAGATACAACATAATACCTATCACTTAAACTGGTTTTTACATCTAGATGTTGCTTTATGAGGCCATAAAACTTTTTATATAAGTAATAATAGTTTATGTGATGAAATTAATATTTCAAAATAATTTATTTTATGCAAGTTCATTTCAATATTTAAAAACAGTATGTAAAATTTGTGGTTCATGTCCAGGTTTTCTTTGAGAGTTTTATTCATAAATTCAGTTGCCTCTATGTCAGCTGTCCATAGTTTCTCTAAATTAATTAAAAAATTGTCTAAGAACTATGAAGAGTCAAGAAATGTTAATTTGGCATTATTATGAATAGAATGCAAATTATGTGGGAATTGGTAGCAAGAATATAATTATTGATTTTGTTATAAAAGAGACAAGAAAATGAATGTCATTGAACAAATGTATAATAACCTATGAATTATGTATCCATAAGTCAAACATCATTGGTTCAAACACACAGCATCAAAATATAATGCAAGAATAAGTAAGGATGGCATGGGATGTGATGAGCACTGGGTGTTATACCCAACTAATGAATCACTGAACACCACATCAAAACCCAATGATGCACTCTATTTAGCTAACTGAATTAAAATAAATTAAAAAATAATTAAATTCAATTATATTTTATATATTGCTGACTTTAAGTCATGTAAAAACGGTTGACCACATATTTTTTGAATTTTATTATGAAGGTATATTTTTCAAAGTAATTTAATTTATAAATTTTAGACATTAGAATTTGGAATCTGGGGCTTCAGTGTTACCCTGCCCCTGGTGTAATAACTGTCAGGAATGAAACTGAATGCTTTGTTTGGAGTATCCAGCTCGTAGCAGGTATTTGACATATTGCCACTGAATAAACAAATGAATGGTCACACCTGGCTTTATCATCAGCAGTTTCTCACAGTAGTATACACTTTTAGCAATTTATCTTTTCATGTTTAATATTCTCTACATTCACTACCAGTTCTTTTTTTTCTATAATTTGCCTAATTCAAACTTTCTAATTTTTAAGAAAAAAGTAATTTGTATATCTACAGTTACTTGGTTACAATATTTTCCCCTTTAAAGCTCTATAGATGCTATTATTCTGTCTTATGAAATTTACTGTTTTACTGAAGTCTCTTACTAAGCTGATTTTAGTTCCTTGGGGGATAATTTATTTTCTTTGTCTGGATACTTTCAGAATTCTTTTCTTATTTTTGAAATTTAAAATTTTCAGACATGTTTCAAGGTGAGACTCCTTTTATTCATTTGTCCTAAAAAAACATGTTAAGGCTTTTAGTTTCCAGACCCAGAATCTTTTCTTTTTTTCCCCCTAATGTTCTAGAAAGCTTTCTTCTGAAAAATGCTTGATTATTGCCTCTATTAGCTTTGTTCTGTTTTCTTGTAATAAATATTTATTAATGTGTAATAATTTATTTATGGTGAAAGAGGTAATGCAAATTATTTGAAGAATTAGTCATTTTATATCCTCACTGAATTCCTTACCAGTAATATTATATTTATAGGTTAAAAAATAACATTACAACATGGAGGACATGGGGAGATGGAGAGGAGAAGGGAGTTGAGGGAAACTGGAAGGGGAGATGAACCATGAGAGACTATGGACTCTGAAAAACAACCTGAGGGTTTTGAAGGGGCGGGGGGTGGGAGGTTGAGGAACCAGGTGGTGGGTAATAGGGAGGGCTCGTACTGCATGGAGCACTGGGTGTGGTGCAAAAACAATGAATACTGTTATGCTGAAAATTAAAAAAAATAAAATAAAATAACATTACAGTTACATTCAAATAAATGAAATGTATAATAAATGTACAATTAAATGAAATGTATACTAGAAAGCTCAGGATCGAATGTATTTACTCGTTCAGACTTGTGTTCCATAATCCTTGACACGGTGATTGTTTTAGTCTCTAGACCCACTGCTACTGCAGATTACTCAACTGGCATTATGTGACTGTTTTCTGTCCATTGTCACACACCTTTAAGACCTTGTTTCCCACAAGCCTTCAGCAAATTCTCCACCCCACAAGCAGTGGAGGGGCAATAGCTCTACAGCATTACATGCTCTTTTCTCTATTAAATGCCATTTCTCCCCAATTTTCCAATGTGATTAAGTGCATGTTGTGTACCTTTTGCTGTTTGAAAACATCTCCCATTACTGAAGCTACAAACATCATTCCCTCTTTCATCTTCCACACAACAGAATGAATATTGCAACAAGCCCTGATAAATATGCACTGCCATAAAAGTCACAACGGTGTGGATGCACACAAGTTGTTTCCCCCTAACTAGAGTACAGATGAACAAACAAGTAAAATAATGACTCTGCTAGGCAGTGGCATCACAATGAGCTCTTTTCAGCATCATGGTTCAATTCCGGTGTAACCTTTACCCATTCCAACCTCATCCCTTTAATATGGCCTGCTTGCTGTATCATCAGTTGTACAAACACTTCTCAGGTGTGAGAGATACTGCTGCCTATGTTGTCACTTCTCTCGTGCTCGACTTTATGTCCCAGCTACTACATGCTACTCTCAAAATCTCCTGTTCCATTCCACAGTACTGTTAAACAGAAGCCTTGTATTTTTTGTTTGGCAATTTTTCATCACTTATCACTGCTCCACACACTACCATCTTCCCATAGCCATGGAGCTTGCGTCCTTATAGACCCTGGTCATGTCTGAGTGTGAAGGGCTTCTTGTCTTTAATCCTTTGTACAATACTAGGAACGAGTACATCCTATTTCTCCAAAAGAAAGGCAATTGTTTTCCTGTAGTCCACCCAGCCTTACCTTCATCTCCACTCTTCCTCTCTCACTTTTTCCCCTCCCAAATTTATATTTTCCTTCTGTTTATTTTATCTGAGCATTTATCCTAACATATGCTTTTCGTTCCCATCTGATCTTCAGGCAAAGGTAGAGCTACCAATTCTACTCAAAGTCCTGGTGTTAGGCTTACTTTGGAAACATCTTATGGTGTGCTTAATGTCTTCTGAAATTTTCCTCAACCTAGGAAACATTAACATTTACTCCACAGTGGTTTAGGCAGATTGAATTAAAAGAGTATGTCCTAAGACTTCAATTTTTTAAGTCTTTTTGAACTTCAAAAGGAATCTAAATCTGAGTTTTATTTCATAATACAACTTGGTTTTCTCCCTGAAATTTTGCATCAGTCTTTAAAACCATGATAGACAGAAACAAAATAAATAGTAAATAGGCATGCTTGCTCATATTAAAAGTTTTGGTGCCAAAAGAGAGAGAGATATAAATTCAACTCTGGAGAAGGCTGCTCTCCTATGTTGTTAAAATCATCTTAATGTAGCTTTTAGGTATAAAGCTGCAAACATTCTTTTTGAAATGGCAGTGTTTGTAAAAATGTAGCACTAAGGAGCTAATCCATTCTTGGCAACATAAAAGAAACAATTTTCTTTGTAGTCAGAGGTATGTGTCTGCAGATTATGTTCCCCAGTTTAAAAAATGTGTTTTTTTTTTTAATTGTAAATTTAGATTTTATTTTTCTGGAAAATTATGCTTTTACTTTGTAGAATCCTGTGTGTAGGTACATGAGTTCTTATTTAAGTAGTTGCTTAGATCATGAGGTAAAAATTAAAAACTGTAGAAAGGATGGTAGGCATGATCTTCACCTCATCTTGACAGAAGATGCTAAATGAGACTGGAATCCTGGGTTTGGCAGTGTTCAATCTCACTGCACTAGACTATTGATGTTCTCCATGTATTATTATTTTTTGCATACACTGTTGTCTAATTCAACACTTATGCCCAACACTTTTTTCTCTTTACTGTGATTTTCCATTTTCTCCAACTAGAGATGGTCATATGGCACATTTGATGGCAATAGGATGCAAGTAGAAGTGTGCTGGGTAGGTCTTCTGGAGATGTGTTTGCTCCCCATTCCCCATATCTTCCTGCTTTAAATGTAGGTGTGTTTCTGTATCTGAGATAGCTATCAAGCTACTATGGAAAAGCAACTAAAAAAGTCACAGAAATGATGAGCTTCACAGTACTGGGCCATTGACACATTAAGGACATTGTTTTACTTCCTGATGCTAATTATGTAAGAAATATAAAATTTCACTCTCATTCATGGACAATGGGATTTCTTTGCATGACAATGACTATAACACTGTCAAATATTCTAAGACAGTGTTTACTTTGCATAAAAAGTTAGGACAGGGGTGTTAGACTTTATTCTGGAAAAATACTTTGGAAAAGCTGTATTTTGCATTTTTCTGTCTGGGTCTTGTGGCCTTACATCTGGAAACAAAAGATGAAGAATTTTTGGTGCATCCTCCATGGTAAAAGAGCTGGTCCCTGGTCCACAAGTGTAGGTGAGAGACTCAAAAAAGTATTACCCTATAGGGGATGCCAAGAATGAACCTGTATTCTTTGAGTGTAACTGCCTGTAGCAATGGGGAATTATTCCTGAGTGCTCTCCTGCTTTTCCCTTATCCATTATTCCTGAAGATTTAGAAAAGTATTGTTGAATGTTGACTCTGAAGTTAATTGGACCACGAAGAGATAGGTAAACCACTTCTTTGCTTGATTTCAAATGCTAAAGGGGGCTGCAGTTGATTCCTTGGTCCACAGTGCTCATAGTAGACAACAGTGGTGTGTATATGAATGGCAGTTTCATTAGTTTTAGAGGCAATGGCAGGTAGTCTTATAGGAGAGTTCAGAGGAGAGTGGTATATGGGGAAGCTCCCAAGTACATGTGACATAACACTCTGAGGAACTCTCAGAAGGAAATGGTGACACCGAGATGTGCCCAGCATGGTGAAGACCCTGCATCATTATACACTGGATGCTCAAGGAAATGCAACTAGAACATAACATTAGGAGTTAGTAAGTCTAAAATATTAGTAAGCCTAGAGAACAATTGAGTTACAGGAGTTTATATTAATATAAAATATTTTACTTACTTGGCAAAGGAAAACAACATATTCTACTTTTCCTTTTTTAGCCTTAGATGTGACGCTGTGACTTCCAGTGTATTCATTTTGGGGAAAGAAAGAAGGATTCAACTGAAAAGTGCTGACATGGCCTACAAAGTCCAACATCCAGAGAATTTCTTCTCTCTGTCTTGATTTTATACTACTTTGTGAAACCAGAATCTCATACATAGTAAATAATGAAGCATTAATTTTTTTTTAAGTTTGTCAGGGTACTTACTGAAGAGAGATGTCTAGAATTATGCAAATGGGGTGGCTTGACACAATATTGCTTATGCAGTATAACAAACTAAAAACGTCTCCAATTCACTGACTGGTTTGTTTTTTTTTTTTTTTTTTTTTTTGCCTTAGGGATTTTTCTTAGCGATGAAGGTGGATTGATGGCTTATACTGTATCATCGGAGTTTTAATTATCATTACACACAAAGAGAATCAGGGAACTCATAGTCTTGAAGGCCATACCAGTCTATTCAACCACCCAACTTTATTTCATTGCCGCAATTTTGCCAAATATGATAAAAAATATTTACCGTCTGTCTTATAGTTGTTGGTAAAGAATGGTGTAAAAGTGAAAGAAAATAAATTAATTACTCATGTCATTAAGATAAATAATGAATTAATTCTCATATCCAGTTCTTTACTATTTGTTCTGAAGAAATGTACTGTATGGTGACTAACATAACACAATTAAAAAAAAATATTTTCTTCATTAAAGAAAATTTGAAAACTCTGACCATGACCTTTTCCAAGCATAGTTGTGTAAAGTAAATCAAAATTTAAATTTCCTGTTCGTCTCCATCTCCTTACAAATATGCCTAGAAAAGACATATATTCAAACAATTGCTTTCTTGAAATCTATCACTTTGTCATCTAAATGACAGCCTGAGAAAAGCAACAAGCAAATCTTTGGATAAGAGGTATGCTAGGGAATGATGAAGTAACTTGCCTTGCCTCTAAGGTTTTCCAGATGAGGTGCTGGGCAGACAAGCATTTCCTCTGCTTTGATTGTGATATATGTGACCCCTTGTGACTATTTACCCGTATACCTTTTCCTAACTTATACAAGTCAAACTGATAAATTTAAAGACTGTTGAAAAATACGTTTCAATAGTAATAAGTATAACTTTTAACACTTTATGCTGGGCATTGTGTTTAACATTTCACCTGTCTTATCTCACTTAACACTGCCCCCCCCCCAATACATACACAAAAATATAAAAACAAAACAATGATAACAAAAACTCTTTACAATTTAATTTTGGATATCAGGGAATTTCTCATTCTTCACAAAGTAGTTAAGTACATTTCTAACTTTTCTCAACTAATATGTTGCAGAGGACTTGAGCCCACAAATCTAACTCCAGAGAACCTCTCTGAACTCATTTGACCAACAATGGATTGAGCAATAGGTTTATCATCATAGAAAATATCCTTATAAATACTGCAATCAGTGATCAATAATGTTGCAAAAGCCCTATATTCTTCTTCTGTCATGAAGCCCTATTTTCTCCTTCTAACTATTGGTTGGAAACCTAGGGGGCTTCCTGGCTGAAATCTGAAACTAGCCCCAAGACAGGGAGGGCAAGGAGAGACTAAGGAAAGAAGTAGACCACTCCAGGTTTGTAAATGGCAGGTGTAATAAGAAAACCTAAATACTCAAGAATTCTCTTGAGTGTCTGTGATGTGACTAAATTCCCCCTCCCCCCCGCCCACTAGAATCTTTAAAGTTTGTAAAGAAGCCGTATCTGAATTTAGTCACATATCTTAAAAGGATAGCCTCAATAACACATTGCTCTCTCAAGGTTGCATCCTTGAACACAACTCCCACTGTGGGAATAATGAACAGAGTAAACATTGCCAAGAACAGGGGAGTGGGTGAGGAGCCTCCCAATGCCTGGGTCTAGATTGTGGGTCAACTGGTAGTCACATCCTCTCAATGACGCCCCCCCCCAAAGGCATTGATCAAATTGTAACTATTAACATATTATAATATAAATCGCTCACACCTTAAGTAAAACCTATTATTTCAGTATGTCAATGGATAGAGGAATATCTTATATTTGGCTTCTATTTTGTCAACCTAAAATTTAACTGACCCTTTATCCCCACCTCTTCTAATTATAAGCTTCACTTTCTAAGGTAATTCCTGAAGAGAATTTCGAAGAAGCTTTTGGCAACATGCATTACTTGCTTATGTTTTTTGTTTGTTTTATTCTTGGTTTTTGTTTTTTTTATTGTTGTTGTTCCTTTCCCAGAGTGTTGTGCAGGTTTAATTTGAACAATATCTAGTAGTTTTTCTTAAATATTTGAATAATTAATTTTCAATCATAACATTAAATTATCAAAAAAGAAAAAAAGAAGTGTTTAGGCCCATTTTCTTTCCCACAATAATACAGACTATTTTAAAGAAAGATCTAAGAACTACCTGGGCTTTCATAGACTGACTACAAGTGGCTTACATCTAATTGACCAGCTGTCATGTTGTGGTACTGCTTTCATTATGAATAATGTCATAACTCTAATAATCACCAATGATTTGGAGTTATTACAAATATCCCTCATTATCTTGAGCATTTTCATCAGATTGCAGGCTTACTGTCCCCCCCCCATACATACACAAAAATATAGTTCAGATTTTTCCTTTTAATAATTAATCCATTTTTTTTCAATTGAAAATAACAGTTTTTAAAAAGCTAGCACTTGAAAAGATTATAAGCAGAATGTCACTTAAAGGATGGTTGTTAATTATTACCTGTCTACCATCCATTCCCTGGTCCTCAGTGAAGCCTAATTTCCTTTAGGGGCAATCCGGACACCTACCATGCCACTAGGAAATTTGATGCTAATGAAAACTGCCTGTTCTTTACTAACCATTCTAGGAAGTAAGCCCATGAGCTGAGCTTGGATTCGGGCTGCAAAAAAATTTAAACCAAGAGCCTTACCCAGCTTCTGAGGATCTCTACAAACTTCCCTCTGTTTCTCTATAAATATATCTCCAATTAAGCTTCTGAATTAATCTTCCAGTCTAATAACTTTTTTCTACAAATATCCCATTCATTTGCATTTCTGTGTTTTGTCTGTGCTCCTTACTGTTGATGGATTTTTGCTTAAAACGTGTTTTATTTTCTTCCATCACTATGTATGCTAACACAAACTTCTTTTAACCTCCAAAATTTCTCCCTGATTTCTCATCTCATGCTAATTTCTTGTGATTCTGAACTTCTATAGCATTTGTATTTGTAGCTTTGGGTACTAAATTATATACTATAGATTACTGCCTTTGGGCACTAAATAATACTCTGTTTTGCAATGTTCGAAGGGTCACGTTTCTCAATGAATTTATAGAGACAAAGACCTCTTTCAGGAACCAGGATATTGTGACTGATATAAAATAACTGTTCAAACTGTTAACTTGAAAATTACAATGTTTTTAGTCATTTCTGAAAATATGTAGAGATGTATTTTAATTACTTAACCTATAGCTAATATCTTTTGAAAGTTCAATATGCCAAGTTTTTCTGGCCCACAACAAAGGTGCCAAAAAAGGTCTGAATCCTGTACATAATGCATTTAAGCCAGTCTGTCTTAATTTTTTAACCTGAAAATGTACAACTATCTAGTCAATTTATGAACATTATTCATTTTATGTGACTTGAAGGTAATGTCATGAGACTCA